>NW_026543495.1:0-26500 GCF_028750875.1 Macrosteles quadrilineatus
TGTGTACAAGGTTGTACAAGTGTGTACAAGGTTGTACAAGTGTGTACAAGGGTGTACAATCGTGTACAAGGATGTACAAGTTTGTACAAGATTGTACAAGTGTGTACTGGGTTGTACAAGTGTGTACAAGATTGTATAAGTTTGTACAAGGTTGTACAAGTGTGTACAAGGGTGTACAAGTGTGTACAAATGTGTACAAGTGTGTACAGGGGTGTAAAAGTTTGTACAAGGGTGTACAAGTTTTACAAGGTTGTACAAGTGTGTACAAGGTTGTACAAGTTGTGTACTGGGTTGTACAAGTGTGTACAAGATTGTATAGGTTTGTACAAGGTTGTACAAGTGTGTATAAGGGTGTACAAGTGTGTACAAATGTGTACAAGTGTGTACAGGGGTGTACAAGTTTGTACAAGGTGTACAAGTTTTACAAGGTTGTACAAGTGTGTACAAGGTTGTACAAGTTGTGTACAAGGTTATACATGTGTGTACAAGGGTGTACAAGTGTGTACAAGGTTGTACAAGTGTGTACAAGCTTGTACAAGTGTTTACAAGGGTGTACAAGTGTGTACAAGGTTGTACAAGTTTTTACAAGGTTGTACAAGTGTGTACAAGGGTGTAAAATCGGTACAAGGATGTAAAAGTTTGTACAAGTTTGTACAAGGTTGTACAAGTGTGTACAAGGATGTACAAGTTTGTACAAAGGTGTACAAGTGTGTACGATAAGTAAAAGTGTGTACAGGGTGTACAAGGTTGTACAAGTGTGTACAAGGTTGTACAATTGTGTACAAGGCTGTACAAGTGTGTACAAGGTTGTACAATTGTGTACAAGGCTGTACAAGTGTGTACAAGATTGTACAAGTGTGTACAAGTTGTACAAGTGTGTACAAGGATGTACAAGTTTGTACAAGGGTGTACAAGTGTGTACGATGTGTAAAAGTTTGTACAAGGGTGTACAAGGTTGTACAAGTGTGTACAAGGCTGTACAAGTGTGTACAAGATTGTACAAGTGTGTACAAGGTTGTACAAGTTTGTACAAGGATGTACAAGTTTGTACAAGGGTGTACAAGTGTGTACGATGTGTAAAAGTTTGTACAAGGGTGTACAAGGTTGTACAAGTGTTGTACAAGGTTGTACAATTGTGTACAAGGCTGTACAAGTGAGTAGTGGTGAACTAAGGGTATGACCTCACTTGGGGCACGTTTTCCCATAAGAAATAACATGGGATCATTTTTTGGCCACTAAAACCAAAATCCTGATCCCATGTTATTCTTATGGGAAAAAATTGCCTATACAAGCCTATATAAATGTTCAATACCATTGTATAACTTCATTACTATTTCAAATCCACATCCATTCACAAAATCGTGCGAGGTTTGTATGCGAACTCGGGCGCGCTCCCCCATATAAAATATGTGCTACCCATATAAAATAATGTTAAATTTTTTTCTTACTTTTTGATTTTTTTATGTTGTAATATTGTTTATAATCAAAAGTTGACACCCACTATGTGTGCCAGAATTTCAACTGTTTTGCCGTATCTCAAGCCGTTTTCGAGATATAAGCGTTTTTAGACAGTTTTACGGACTTAGACGATTTTTCATGGTAAATTTTATTTGTACCCATATAAAATAATGTTAAATTTTTTTCTTACTTTTTGATTTTTTTATGTTGTAATATTGTTTATAATCAAAAGTTGACACCCACTATGTGTGCCAGAATTTCAACCGTTTTGCCGTATCTCAAGCCGTTTTTGAGATATAAGCGTTTTTAGACAGTTTTACGGACTTAGACGATTTTTCATGGTAAATTTTATTTCTACCCATATAAAATAATGTTAAATTTTTTCTTACTTTTTGATTTTTTTTTGTTGTAATATTGTTTATAATCAAAAGTTGACACCTACTATGTGTGCCAGAATTTCAACCCGTTTTGCCGTATCTCAAGCCGTTTTCGAGATATAAGCGTTTTTAGACAGTTTTACGGACTTAGACGATTTTTATGGTAAATTTTATTTCTACCCATATAAAATAATGTTAAATTTTTTTCTTACTTTTTGATTTTTTTATGTTGTAATATTGTTTATAATCAAAAGTTGACACCCACTATGTGTGCCAGAATTTCAACCGTTTTGCTGTATCTCAAGCCGTTTTCGAGATATAAGCGTTTTTAGATAGTTTTACGGACTTAGACGATTTTTCATGGTAAATTTTATTTCTACCATATAAAATAATGTTAAATTTTTTTCTTACTTTTTGATTTTTTTATGTTGTAATATTGTTTATAATCAAAAGTTGACACCTACTATGTGTGCCAGAATTTCAACCGTTTTGCCGTATCTCAAGCCGTTTTCGAGATATAAGCGTTTTTAGACAGTTTTACGGACTTAGACGATTTTTCATGGTAAATTTTATTTGTACCCATATAAAATAATGTTAAATTTTTTTCTTACTTTTTGATTTTTTTATGTTGTAATATTGTTTATAATCAAAAGTTGACACCCACTATGTGTGCCAGAATTTCAACCGTTTTGCCGTATCTCAAGCCGTTTTTGAGATATAAGCGTTTTTAGACAGTTTTACGGACTTAGACGATTTTTCATGGTAAATTTTATTTGTACCCATATAAAATAATGTTAAATTTTTTTATTACTTTTTGATTTTTTATGTTGTAATATTGTTTATAATCAAAAGTTGACACCCACTATGTGTGCCAGAATTTCAACCGTTTTGCCGTATCTCAAGCCGTTTTCGAGATATAAGCGTTTTTAGACAGTTTTACGGACTTAGATGATTTTTCATGGTAAATTTTATCTGTACCCATATAAAATAATGTTAAATTTTTTTATTACTTTTTGATTTTTTTATGTTGTAATATTGTTTATAATCAAAAGTTGACACCCACTATGTGTGCCAGAATTTCAACCGTTTTGCCGTATCTCAAGCCGTTTTCGAGATATAAGCGTTTTTAGACAGTTTTATTAGACGATTTTTCATGGTAAATTTTATTTGTACCCATATAAAATAATGTTAAATTTTTTTATTACTTTTTGATTTTTTTATGTTGTAATATTGTTTATAATCAAAAGTTGACACCCACTATGTGTGCCAGAATTTCAACCGTTTTGCCGTATCTCAAGCCGTTTTCGAGATATAAGCGTTTTTAGACAGTTTTACGGACTTAGACGATTTTTCATGGTAAATTTTATTTGTACCCATATAAAATAATGTTAAATTTTTTTCTTACTTTTTGATTTTTGTATGTTGTAATGTTGTTTATAATCAAAAGTTGACACCCACTATGTGTGCCAGAATTTCAACCGTTTTGCCGTATCTCAAGCCGTTTTCGAGATATAAGCGTTTTTAACATTTTTACGGACTTAAAAAATTATGATGTATATTTAATAATGCAACACTTGGGAAAGTTTGCAAAGTTGAATCATAAAATAAAATTGCATAGCCAAAGATATGGAAAAGTACATTTTATTCTCTGTTGATGATTTAATATTTTTAGATTCCTATAACTTTTTTTCCCTTCCATTATACAAATTAGCTTCCAATTTAAATGCATTTAGATTTATAGACAATCCACTACTACAACGCAAAGGTGTATGTATATCCCTATGAATATATAATGGGACCAGATAAGTTTGCAGAGTCTCTCCCCTAATAGAAACATTTTTACACTACAGTACTCTAACTAAAGAACATATCTCTCCCAACGAATATGAACATGCAAAACATGTCTGGACTCATTTTAATATTAATAATTTATAAGAATATCATGATTTATATCTTAAAACAGATGTATTGAGACTGGCTGATGTGTTTGAGACATTTAGAGACCTGTGTTTAAAAGAATGACTGGTATAAAATTACAATTATTTCAAGATATTGACATGCATTTGTTCATAGAAAGTGCAATCAGAGGAGGAGTCAGTATGATTTCCACACGTTATGCTAAAGCCAATAATAAATATATAGGCGAACACTATGACCTCAATCAAGAGTGTGTATTTAATATATTTAGATTGTAACTCGCTATACTCCTCAGCAATGTGCGAGCTACTACCCAAGGATGAATTTCGTTGGACGAATGAGATAGACTACAAAATATACAAAAATAATCAAAATGATGAGTTTGGATACATTTTAGAAGTTGATTTAAAATATGATAAAAGCTTACATGATTTACATAATGACTACCCATTAGCACCTGAGAAAATGAATGGCAAATTAATGCCAAATTTAAATGACAAAACTAAATATATTTTACATTATAAAGCATTACAAAAATATGAGGAATTGGGTTTGATTGTTACAAAATACCATAGAATTTTAAAATTTAGACAGTCTAAATGGCTTGCGCCCTATATTAATTTTAATATTGAAAAATGCAAATGTGCTAAAACTGATTTCGAAAAAGACTTTTATAAATTGTTAAATAATAGTCTCTTTGGTCGAACAATCATGAATCAACGCAAGTTTCGTGATATATATCTCAAGGATGAGTCACTATTAACAAAATATGTCACTAATCCAAGGTTTGATTGTAGCAAAAAGTTCAATAACAATTTACATGCTATACATTTAAATAAATTAGTTGTAAAGTTTAATAAACCTATATATTTAGGAATGACCATTTTGGATATAAGTAAAGTAATAATGTATGATTTCCACTATAATTATATGTCAAAATTTAAGAACAAAAGATTTCTAATGACAGATACAGATTCTTTAATGTATTCTATAGTTACAGAGGACTTTTACAAGGAAATAGAATGTGACTTACACTATTTTGATACGTCTGGATATAGTAAAGACCATTTCTTATACTCTGATAAAAATAAAAAAAGTCACTGGAAAGTTTAAAGACGAATTTGATGGTCATATTATGTATGCATATTGTAGTTTAAGACCAAAGTTATATTCTTACATTCCTCTAAAATGGTTATATGAAGAAGACAAGCAAGCTTTAGAGGTGAAGAAAGCTAAAGGAGCTGATGGTGCTACAGTTAAACATCTCCTCAGACATCAACATTATATGAACTGTCTTGCAACTGGGCAAGATTACTACGAGAATGTGACAAGAATTAAATCTACAAACCATCATCTTCAAACCTTGACCATGAACAAGAAAGTACTATCATTTGATGATGACAAGAGATTTATTTTAGAAGATGGCATCAATACTCTTGCTCTTGGTCATTATAAAATTGATTAAACATAGCCAGGACTGCTGGGATCAATTGTATGTGTATAAATATATATAAACCTGTAGGATATAGAACAATGAATAAATGTTAATGTTAAATACTTCAATCTTTCACTTATTTATACCCTTACTACCCTCTTAGTTGTTATAAAATTGATCAAAAATAAATCAATATCTATATTATCTACAGCTATATTTCGTTTTATTCCACCATTGGTGACAGAGATTGTTTTAAATTGGTCAAATGACAAGTCATTACCAACATGATTGTTATATACATGTTTTAAATTTAAATCGCCCTGTTTGGATATTATTAGGAAATTTATGCTATCATGATACAGTCACAGTTCAGTCTCAATTGCATCCGTAACTTATCAATTAACCTGTCAATCAATTGGTTGCAGTCAGTTTTCCGACTCTTTATTTACTGAAGTTACATTAAACTTTTTAATTAAAACACAATATTCTATCAAATGTTCATCGTCCATTTTGGTTGATTGTTATAAACAGTGCTTAATATACAAACACACATGTTGTCATCAAACAGGCGTTTGAAAAATTCCAAAAATATCGTTGAAAAGAAACCAGCTGTTGTATTTGACAACATAAAAGTCGATTCACACATAACACGTCACAGTTCAATCACATCAGTCACGACACAGTGTATACAACAACTCACTGTGACTGTGATGCGAATTTGTGTGTACTTCTTCACACAAATTTTACACAAATGTCACACAAATTTTACACAAATTTCACACAAATTTTACACAATTTCACACAAATTTCACACAATTTTCACACATTTCACACAACTATCATGATAGTTGTGTGAAATGTGTGAAAATTGTGTGAAATTTGTGTGAAATTGTGTAAAATTTGTGTGAAATTTGTGTAAAATTTGTGTGACATTTGTGTAAAATTTGTGTGAAGAAGTACACACAAATTCGCATCACAGTCACAGTGAGTTGTTGTATACACTGTGTCGTGACTGATGTGATTGAACTGTGACGTGTTATGTGTGAATCGACTTTTATGTTGTCAAATACAACAGCTGGTTTCTTTTCAACGATATTTTTGGAATTTTTCAAACGCCTGTTTGATGACAACATGTGTGTTTGTATATTAAGCACTGTTTATAACAATCAACCAAAATGGACGATGAACATTTGATAGAATATTGTGTTTTAATTAAAAATTTTAATGTAACTTCAGTAAATAAAGAGTCGGAAAACTGACTGCAACCAATTGATTGACAGGTTAATTGATAAGTTACGGATGCAATTGAGACTGAACTGTGACTGTATCATGATAGCATAAATTTCCTAATAATATCCAAACAGGGCGATTTAAATTTAAAACATGTATATAACAATCATGTTGGTAATGACTTGTCATTTGACCAATTTAAAACAATCTCTGTCACCAATGGTGGAATAAAACGAAATATAGCTGTAGATAATATAGATATTGATTTATTTTTGATCAATTTTATAACAACTAAGAGGGTAGTAAGGGTATAAATAAGTGAAAGATTGAAGTATTTAACATTAACATTTATTCATTGTTCTATATCCTACAGGTTTATATATATTTATACACATACAATTGATCCCAGCAGTCCTGGCTATGTTTAATCAATTTTATAATGACCAAGAGCAAGAGTATTGATGCCATCTTCTAAAATAAATCTCTTGTCATCATCAAATGATAGTACTTTCTTGTTCATGGTCAAGGTTTGAAGATGATGGTTTGTAGATTTAATTCTTGTCACATTCTCGTAGTAATCTTGCCCAGTTGCAAGACAGTTCATATAATGTTGATGTCTGAGGAGATGTTTAACTGTAGCACCATCAGCTCCTTTAGCTTTCTTCACCTCTAAAGCTTGCTTGTCTTCTTCATATAACCATTTTAGAGGAATATAAGAATATAACTTTGGTCTTAAACCACAATATGCATACATAATATGACCATCTAATTCGTCTTTAAACTTGCCTGTGACTTTTTTTATTTTTATCAGAGTATAAGAAATGGTCTTTACTATATCCAGACGTATCAAAATAGTGCAAGTCACATTCTATTTCCTTGTAAAAGTCCTCTGTAACTATAGAATACATTAAAGAATCTGTATCTGTCATTAGAAATCTTTTGTTCTTAAATTTTGACATATAATTATAGTGGAAATCATACATTATTACTTTACTTATATCCAAAATGGTCATTCCTAAATATATAGGTTTATTAAACTTTACAACTAATTTATTTAAATGTATAGCATGTAAATTGTTATCGAACTTTTTGCTACAATCAAACCTTGGATTAGTGACATATTTTGTTAATAGTGACTCATCCTTGAGATATATATCACGAAACTTGCGTTGATTCATGATTGTTCGACCAAAGAGACTATTATTTAACAATTTATAAAAGTCTTTTTCGAAATCAGTTTTAGCACATTTGCGTTTTTCAATATTAAAATTAATATAGGGCGCAAGCCATTTAGACTGTCTAAATTTTAAAATTCTATGGTATTTTGTAACAATCAAACCCAATTCCTCATATTTTTGTAATGCTTTATAATGTAAAATATATTTAGTTTTGTCATTTAAATTTGGCATTAATTTGCCATTCATTTTCTCAGGTGCTAATGGGTAGTCATTATGTAAATCATGTAAGCTTTTATCATATTTTAAATCAACTTCTAAAATGTATCCAAACTCATCATTTTGATTATTTTTGTATATTTTGTAGTCTATCTCATTCGTCCAACGAAATTCATCCTTGGGTAGTAGCTCGCACATTGCTGAGGAGTATAGCGAGTTACAATCTAAATATATTAAATACACACTCTTGATTGAGGTCATAGTGTTCGCCTATATATTTATTATTGGCTTTAGCATAACGTGTGGAAATCATACTGACTCCTCCTCTGATTGCACTTTCTATGAACAAATGCATGTCAATATCTTGAAATAATTGTAATTTTATACCAGTCATTCTTTTAAACACAGGTCTCTAAATGTCTCAAACACATCAGCCAGTCTCAATACATCTGTTTTAAGATATAAATCATGATATTCTTATAAATTATTAATATTAAAATGAGTCCAGACATGTTTTGCATGTTCATATTCGTTGGGAGAGATATGTTCTTTAGTTAGAGTACTGTAGTGTAAAAATGTTTCTATTAGGGGAGAGACTCTGCAAACTTATCTGGTCCCATTATATATTCATAGGGATATACATACACCTTTGCGTTGTAGTAGTGGATTGTCTATAAATCTAAATGCATTTAAATTGGAAGCTAATTTGTATAATGGAAGGGAAAAAAAGTTATAGGAATCTAAAAATATTAAATCATCAACAGAGAATAAAATGTACTTTTCCATATCTTTGGCTATGCAATTTTATTTTATGATTCAACTTTGCAAACTTTCCCAAGTGTTGCATTATTAAATATACATCATAATTTTTTAAGTCCGTAAAAATGTTAAAAACGCTTATATCTCGAAAACGGCTTGAGATACGGCAAAACGGTTGAAATTCTGGCACACATAGTGGGTGTCAACTTTTGATTATAAACAACATTACAACATACAAAAATCAAAAAGTAAGAAAAAAATTTAACATTATTTTATATGGGTACAAATAAAATTTACCATGAAAAATCGTCTAAGTCCGTAAAACTGTCTAAAAACGCTTATATCTCGAAAACGGCTTGAGATACGGCAAAACGGTTGAAATTCTGGCACACATAGTGGGTGTCAACTTTTGATTATAAACAATATTACAACATAAAAAAATCAAAAAGTAATAAAAAAATTTAACATTATTTTATATGGGTACAAATAAAATTTACCATGAAAAATCGTCTAAGTCCGTAAAACTGTCTAAAAACGCTTATATCTCGAAAACGGCTTGAGAAACGGCAAAACGGTTGAAATTCTGGCACACATAGTGGGTGTCAACTTTTGATTATAAACAATATTACAACATAAAAAAATCAAAAAGTAATAAAAAAATTTAACATTATTTTATATGGGTACAGATAAAATTTACCATGAAAAATCATCTAAGTCCGTAAAACTGTCTAAAAACGCTTATATCTCGAAAACGGCTTGAGATACGGCAAAACGGTTGAAATTCTGGCACACATAGTGGGTGTCAACTTTTGATTATAAACAATATTACAACATAAAAAATCAAAAAGTAATAAAAAAATTTAACATTATTTTATATGGGTACAAATAAAATTTACCATGAAAAATCGTCTAAGTCCGTAAAACTGTCTAAAAACGCTTATATCTCAAAAACGGCTTGAGATACGGCAAAACGGTTGAAATTCTGGCACACAGTGGGTGTCAACTTTTGATTATAAACAATATTACAACATAAAAAAATCAAAAAGTAAGAAAAAAATTTAACATTATTTTATATGGGTACAAATAAAATTTACCATGAAAAATCGTCTAAGTCCGTAAAACTGTCTAAAAACGCTTATATCTCGAAAACGGCTTGAGATACGGCAAAACGGTTGAAATTCTGGCACACATAGTAGGTGTCAACTTTTGATTATAAACAATATTACAACATAAAAAAATCAAAAAGTAAGAAAAAAATTTAACATTATTTTATATGGGTAGAAATAAAATTTACCATGAAAAATCGTCTAAGTCCGTAAAACTATCTAAAAACGCTTATATCTCGAAAACGGCTTGAGATACAGCAAAACGGTTGAAATTCTGGCACACATAGTGGGTGTCAACTTTTGATTATAAACAATATTACAACATAAAAAAATCAAAAAGTAAGAACAAAATTTAACATTATTTTATATGGGTAGAAATAAAATTTACCATAAAAAATCGTCTAAGTCCGTAAAACTGTCTAAAAACGCTTATATCTCGAAAACGGCTTGAGATACGGCAAAACGGTTGAAATTCTGGCACACATAGTGGGTGTCAACTTTTGATTATAAACAATATTACAACATAAAAAAATCAAAAAGTAAGAAAAAAATTTAACATTATTTTATATGGGTAGAAATAAAATTTACCATGAAAAATCGTCTAAGTCCGTAAAACTGTCTAAAAACGCTTATATCTCAAAAACGGCTTGAGATACGGCAAAACGGTTGAAATTCTGGCACACATAGTGGGTGTCAACTTTTGATTATAAACAATATTACAACATAAAAAAATCAAAAAGTAATAAAAAAATTTAACATTATTTTATATGGGTACAAATAAAATTTACCATGAAAAATCGTCTAAGTCCGTAAAACTGTCTAAAAACGCTTATATCTCGAAAACGGCTTGAGATACGGCAAAACAGTTGAAATTCTGGCACACATAGTGGGTGTCAACTTTTGATTATAAACAATATTACAACATAAAAAAATCAAAAAGTAAGAAAAAAATTTAACATTATTTTATATGGGTAGCACATATTTTATATGGGGGAGCGCGCCCGAGTTCGCATACAAACCTCGCACGATTTTGTGAATGGATGTGGATTTGAAATAGTAATGAAGTTATACAATGGTATTGAACATTTATATAGGCTTGTATAGGCAATTTTTTCCCATAAGAATAACATGGGATCAGGATTTTTGGTTTTAGTGGCCAAAAAATGATCCCATGTTATTTCTTATGGGAAAACGTGCCCCAAGTGAGGTCATACCCTTAGTTCACCACTACTCAAGTGTGTACAAGGTTGTACAATTTTGTACAAGGCTGTACAAGTGTGTACAAGGTTGTACAAGTGTGTACAAGGCTGTACAATTGTGTACAAGGTTGTACAAGTGTGTACAAGGTTGTACAAGTGTGTACAAGGTTGTACAATTGTGTACAAGGCTGTACAAGTGTGTACAAGGTTGTACAAGTGTGTACAAGGTTGTACAAGTGTGTACAAGGTTGTACAAGTGTGTACAAGGTTGTACAATTGTGTATCAGGTTGTACAAGTGTGTACAAGGTTGTACAAGTGTGTACAAGGGTGTACAATCGTGTACAAGGATGTACAAGTTTGTACAAGTTTGTACAAGTTTGTACAAGTTTGTACAAGTTTGTACAAGTTTGTACAAGGTTGTACAAGTGTGTACAAGGATGTACAAGTTTGTACAAGGGTGCACAAGTGTGTACAAGGCTGTACAATCGTGTACAAGCTTGTACAAGTGTGTACAAGGGTGTACAGGTTTGTACAAGGTTGAACAAGGTTGTACAAGTGTGTACAAGGGTGTACAAATGTGTACAAGGATGTAAAAGTTTGTACAAGTGTGTACAAGTTTGTACAAGGTTGTACAAGTGTGTACAAGGTTTTATAATTGTGTACAAGGTTGTACAAGTGTGTACAAGGTTGTACAAGTGTGTACAAGGTTGTACAAGTGTGTACAACTTGTACAAGTGTGTACAAGCTTGTACAAGTGTGTACAAGGTTGTACAAGTTTGTACAAGGTTGTACAAGTGTGTACAAGTTTGTACAAGGTTGTACAAATGTGTACGATAAATAAAAGTGTGTACAAAGGTGTACAAGGTTGTACAAGTGTGTACAAGGTTGTACAATTGTGTACAAGGCTGTACAAGTGTGTACAAGGTTGTACAATTGTGTACAAGGCTGTACAAGTGTGTACAAGATTGTACAAGTGTGTACAAGGTTGTACAAGTGTGTACAAGGATGTACAAGTTTGTACAAGGGTGTACAAGTGTGTACGATGTGTAAAAGTTTGTACAAGGGTGTACAAGGTTGTACAAGTGTGTACAAGGTTGTACAATTGTGTACAAGGCTGTACAAGTGTGTACAAGGTTGTACAATTTTGTACAAGGCTGTACAAGTGTGTACAAGTCTGTACAAGTGTGTACAAGGCTGTACAATTGTGTACAAGGTTGTACAAGTGTGTACAAGGTTGTACAAGTTTGTACAAGGGTGTACAAGTGTGTACGATGTGTAAAAGTTTGTACAAGGGTGTACAAGGTTGTACAAGTGTGTACAAGGTTGTACAATTGTGTACAAGGCTGTACAAGTGTGTACAAGGTTGTACAAGTGTGTACAAGGCTGTACAATTGTGTACAAGGTTGTACAAGTGTGTACAAGGTTGTACAAGTGTGTACAAGGTTGTACAATTGTGTACAAGGCTGTACAAGTGTGTACAAGGTTGTACAAGTGTGTACAAGGTTGTACAAGTGTGTACAAGGTTGTACAAGTGTGTACAAGGTTGTACAAGTGTGTACAAGGTTGTACAAGTGTGTACAAGGTTGTACAATTGTGTATCAGGTTGTACAAGTGTGTACAAGGTTTTACAAGTGTGTACAAGGGTGTACAATCGTGTACAAGGATGTACAAGTTTGTACAAGTTTGTACAAGTTTGTACAAGGTTGTACAAGTGTGTACAAGGATGTACAAGTTTGTACAAGGGTGCACAAGTGTGTACAAGGGTGTACAATCGTGTACAAGCTTGTACAAGTGTGTACAAGGGTGTACAGGTTTGTACAAGGTTGTACAAGGTTGTACAAGTGTGTACAAGGGTGTACAAATGTGTACAAGGATGTAAAAGTTTGTACAAGTTTGTACAAGTTTGTACAAGGTTGTACAAGTGTGTACAAGGTTTTACAATTGTGTACAAGGTTGTACAAGTGTGTACAAGGTTGTACAAGTGTGTACAAGGTTGTACAAGTGTGTACAACTTGTACAAGTGTGTACAAGCTTGTACAAGTGTGTACAAGGTTGTACAAGTTTGTACAAGGTTGTACAAGTGTGTACAAGTTTGTACAAGTGTGTACAAGTTTGTACAAGGTTGTACAAATGTGTACGATAAGTAAAAGTGTGTACAAGGGTGTACAAGGTTGTACAAGTGTGTACAAGGTTGTACAATTGTGTACAAGGCTGTACAAGTGTGTACAAGATTGTACAAGTGTGTACAAGGTTGTACAAGTGTGTACAAGGATGTACAAGTTTGTACAAGGGTGTACAAGTGTGTACGATGTGTAAAAGTTTGTACAAGGGTGTACAAGGTTGTACAAGTGTGTACAAGGTTGTACAATTGTGTACAAGGCTGTACAAGTGTGTACAAGGTTGTACAATTTTGTACAAGGCTGTACAAGTGTGTACAAGGTTGTACAAGTGTGTACAAGGCTGTACAATTGTGTACAAGGTTGTACAAGTGTGTACAAGGTTGTACAAGTGTGTACAAGGTTGTACAATTGTGTACAAGGCTGTACAAGTGTGTACAAGGTTGTACAAGTGTGTACAAGGTTGTACAAGTGTGTACAAGGTTGTACAAGTGTGTACAAGGTTGTACAAGTGTGTACAAGGTTGTACAAGTGTGTACAAGGTTGTACAATTGTGTATCAGGTTGTACAAGTGTGTACAAGGTTGTACAAGTGTGTACAAGGGTGTACAATCGTGTACAAGGATGTACAAGTTTGTACAAGTTTGTACAAGTTTGTACAAGTTTGTACAAGGTTGTACAAGTGTGTACAAGGATGTACAAGTTTGTACAAGGGTGCACAAGTGTGTACAAGGGTGTACAATCGTGTACAAGCTTGTACAAGTTTGTACAAGGGTGTACAGGTTTGTACAAGGTTGTACAAGGTTGTACAAGTGTGTACAAGAGTGTACAAATGTGTACAAGGATGTAAAAGTTTGTACAGGTGTGTACAAGTTTGTAAAAGGTTGTACAAGTGTGTACAAGGTTTTACAATTGTGTACAAGGTTGTACAAATGTGTACAAGGTTGTACAAGTGTGTACAAGGTTGTACAAGTGTGTACAACTTGTACAAGTGTGTACAAGCTTGTACAAGTGTGTACAAGGTTGTACAAGTTTGTACAAGGTTGTACAAGTGTGTACAAGTTTGTACAAGTGTGTACAAGTTTGTACAAGGTTGTACAAATGTGTACAAGGATGTACAAGTTTTTACAAGGGTGTACAAGTGTGTACGATAAGCAAAAGTGAGTACAAGAGTGTACAAGGTTGTACAAGTGTGTACAAGGTTGTACAATTGTGTACAAGGCTGTACAAGTGTGTACAAGGTTGTACAAGTGTGTACAACTTGTACAAGTGTGTACAAGCTTGTACAAGTGTGTACAAGGTTGTACAAGTTTGTACAAGGTTGTACAAGTGTGTACAAGTTTGTACAAGTGTGTACAAGTTTGTACAAGGTTGTACAAATGTGTACAAGGATGTACAAGTTTTTACAAGGGTGTACAAGTGTGTACGATAAGCAAAAGTGAGTACAAGAGTGTACAAGTTTGTACAAGGTTGTACAAGTGTGTACAAGGTTTTATAATTGTGTACAAGGTTGTACAAGTGTGTACAAGGTTGTACAAGTGTGTACAAGGTTGTACAAGTGTGTACAACTTGTACAAGTGTGTACAAGCTTGTACAAGTGTGTACAAGGTTGTACAAGTTTGTACAAGGTTGTACAAGTGTGTACAAGTTTGTACAAGGTTGTACAAATGTGTACGATAAATAAAAGTGTGTACAAAGGTGTACAAGGTTGTACAAGTGTGTACAAGGTTGTACAATTGTGTACAAGGCTGTACAAGTGTGTACAAGGTTGTACAATTGTGTACAAGGCTGTACAAGTGTGTACAAGATTGTACAAGTGTGTACAAGGTTGTACAAGTGTGTACAAGGATGTACAAGTTTGTACAAGGGTGTACAAGTGTGTACGATGTGTAAAAGTTTGTACAAGGGTGTACAAGGTTGTACAAGTGTGTACAAGGTTGTACAATTGTGTACAAGGCTGTACAAGTGTGTACAAGGTTGTACAATTTTGTACAAGGCTGTACAAGTGTGTACAAGTCTGTACAAGTGTGTACAAGGCTGTACAATTGTGTACAAGGTTGTACAAGTGTGTACAAGGTTGTACAAGTTTGTACAAGGGTGTACAAGTGTGTACGATGTGTAAAAGTTTGTACAAGGGTGTACAAGGTTGTACAAGTGTGTACAAGGTTGTACAATTGTGTACAAGGCTGTACAAGTGTGTACAAGGTTGTACAAGTGTGTACAAGGCTGTACAATTGTGTACAAGGTTGTACAAGTGTGTACAAGGTTGTACAAGTGTGTACAAGGTTGTACAATTGTGTACAAGGCTGTACAAGTGTGTACAAGGTTGTACAAGTGTGTACAAGGTTGTACAAGTGTGTACAAGGTTGTACAAGTGTGTACAAGGTTGTACAAGTGTGTACAAGGTTGTACAAGTGTGTACAAGGTTGTACAATTGTGTATCAGGTTGTACAAGTGTGTACAAGGTTTTACAAGTGTGTACAAGGGTGTACAATCGTGTACAAGGATGTACAAGTTTGTACAAGTTTGTACAAGTTTGTACAAGGTTGTACAAGTGTGTACAAGGATGTACAAGTTTGTACAAGGGTGCACAAGTGTGTACAAGGGTGTACAATCGTGTACAAGCTTGTACAAGTGTGTACAAGGGTGTACAGGTTTGTACAAGGTTGTACAAGGTTGTACAAGTGTGTACAAGGGTGTACAAATGTGTACAAGGATGTAAAAGTTTGTACAAGTTTGTACAAGTTTGTACAAGGTTGTACAAGTGTGTACAAGGTTTTACAATTGTGTACAAGGTTGTACAAGTGTGTACAAGGTTGTACAAGTGTGTACAAGGTTGTACAAGTGTGTACAACTTGTACAAGTGTGTACAAGCTTGTACAAGTGTGTACAAGGTTGTACAAGTTTGTACAAGGTTGTACAAGTGTGTACAAGTTTGTACAAGTGTGTACAAGTTTGTACAAGGTTGTACAAATGTGTACGATAAGTAAAAGTGTGTACAAGGGTGTACAAGGTTGTACAAGTGTGTACAAGGTTGTACAATTGTGTACAAGGCTGTACAAGTGTGTACAAGATTGTACAAGTGTGTACAAGGTTGTACAAGTGTGTACAAGGATGTACAAGTTTGTACAAGGGTGTACAAGTGTGTACGATGTGTAAAAGTTTGTACAAGGGTGTACAAGGTTGTACAAGTGTGTACAAGGTTGTACAATTGTGTACAAGGCTGTACAAGTGTGTACAAGGTTGTACAATTTTGTACAAGGCTGTACAAGTGTGTA
Source organism: Macrosteles quadrilineatus (assembly GCF_028750875.1). Classification (NCBI taxonomy): domain Eukaryota; kingdom Metazoa; phylum Arthropoda; class Insecta; order Hemiptera; family Cicadellidae; genus Macrosteles; species Macrosteles quadrilineatus. The sequence goes on from NW_026543495.1 coordinate 16,271, forward strand.
CAAGGTTGTACAAGTGTGTACAAGGCTGTACAATTGTGTACAAGGTTGTACAAGTGTGTACAAGGTTGTACAAGTGTGTACAAGGTTGTACAATTGTGTACAAGGCTGTACAAGTGTGTACAAGGTTGTACAAGTGTGTACAAGGTTGTACAAGTGTGTACAAGGTTGTACAAGTGTGTACAAGGTTGTACAAGTGTGTACAAGGTTGTACAAGTGTGTACAAGGTTGTACAATTGTGTATCAGGTTGTACAAGTGTGTACAAGGTTGTACAAGTGTGTACAAGGGTGTACAATCGTGTACAAGGATGTACAAGTTTGTACAAGTTTGTACAAGTTTGTACAAGTTTGTACAAGGTTGTACAAGTGTGTACAAGGATGTACAAGTTTGTACAAGGGTGCACAAGTGTGTACAAGGGTGTACAATCGTGTACAAGCTTGTACAAGTTTGTACAAGGGTGTACAGGTTTGTACAAGGTTGTACAAGGTTGTACAAGTGTGTACAAGAGTGTACAAATGTGTACAAGGATGTAAAAGTTTGTACAGGTGTGTACAAGTTTGTAAAAGGTTGTACAAGTGTGTACAAGGTTTTACAATTGTGTACAAGGTTGTACAAATGTGTACAAGGTTGTACAAGTGTGTACAAGGTTGTACAAGTGTGTACAACTTGTACAAGTGTGTACAAGCTTGTACAAGTGTGTACAAGGTTGTACAAGTTTGTACAAGGTTGTACAAGTGTGTACAAGTTTGTACAAGTGTGTACAAGTTTGTACAAGGTTGTACAAATGTGTACAAGGATGTACAAGTTTTTACAAGGGTGTACAAGTGTGTACGATAAGCAAAAGTGAGTACAAGAGTGTACAAGGTTGTACAAGTGTGTACAAGGTTGTACAATTGTGTACAAGGCTGTACAAGTGTGTACAAGGTTGTACAATTGTGTACAAGGCTGTACAAGTGTGTAAAAGGTTGTACAAGTGTGTACAAGGTTGTACAAGTGTGTACAAGGTTGTACAAGTGTGTACAAGGTTGTACAAGTGTGTACAAGGTTGTACAAGTGTGTACAAAGTTGTACAAGTGTGTACGAGGTTGTACAATTGTGTACAAGGTTGTACAAGTGTGTACAAGGTTGTACAATTGTGTACAAGGCTGTACAAGTGTGTACAAGGTTGTACAAGGTTGTACAAGTGTGTACAAGGGTGTACAAGTTTTTACAAGGTTGTACAAGTGTGTACAAGGTTGTACAAGTGTGTACAAGGCTGTACAATTGTGTACAAGGTTGTACAAGTGTGTACAAGGTTGTACAAGTGTGTACAAGGTTGTACAATTGTGTACAAGGCTGTACAAGTGTGTACAAGGTTGTACAAGTGTGTACAAGGCTGTACAATTGTGTACAAGGTTGTACAAGTGTGTACAAGGTTGTACAAGTGTGTACAAGGTTGTACAATTGTGTACAAGACTGTACAAGTGTGTACAAAGTTGTGCAAGTGTGTACAAGGTTGTACAAGTGTGTACAAGGTTGTACAATTGTGTACAAGGTTGTACAAGTGTGTACAAGGTTGTACAATTGTGTACAAGGTTGTACAAGTGTGTACAAGGTTGTACAAGTGTGTACAAGGGTGTACAATCGTGTACAAGGATGTACAAGTTTGTACAAGATTGTACAAGTGTGTACTGGGTTGTACAAGTGTGTACAAGATTGTATAATTTTGTACAAGGTTGTACAAGTGTGTACAAGGGTGTACAAGTGTGTACAAATGTGTACAAGTGTGTACAGGGGTGTAAAAGTTTGTACAAGGGTGTACAAGTTTTACAAGGTTGTACAAGTGTGTACAAGGTTGTACAAGTTGTGTACTGGGTTGTACAAGTGTGTACAAGATTGTATAGGTTTGTACAAGGTTGTACAAGTGTGTATAAGGGTGTACAAGTGTGTACAAATGTGTACAAGTGTGTACAGGGGTGTACAAGTTTGTACAAGGGTGTACAAGTTTTACAAGGTTGTACAAGTGTGTACAAGGTTGTACAAGTTGTGTACAAGGTTATACATGTGTGTACAAGGGTGTACAAGTGTGTACAAGGTTGTACAAGTGTGTACAAGCTTGTACAAGTGTTTACAAGGGTGTACAAGTGTGTACAAGGTTGTACAAGTTTTTACAAGGTTGTACAAGTGTGTACAAGGGTGTAAAATCGTGTACAAGGATGTAAAAGTTTGTACAAGTTTGTACAAGGTTGTACAAGTGCGTACAAGGATGTACAAGTTTGTACAAGGGTGTACAAGTGTGTACGATAAGTAAAAGTGTGTACAAGGGTGTACAAGGTTGTACAAGTGTGTACAAGGTTGTACAATTGTGTACAAGGCTGTACAAGTGTGTACAAGGTTGTACAATTGTGTACAAGGCTGTACAAGTGTGTACAAGATTGTACAAGTGTGTACAAGGTTGTACAAGTGTGTACAAGGATGTACAAGTTTGTACAAGGGTGTACAAGTGTGTACGATGTGTAAAAGTTTGTACAAGGGTGTACAAGGTTGTACAAGTGTGTACAAGGCTGTACAAGTGTGTACAAGATTGTACAAGTGTGTACAAGGTTGTACAAGTTTGTACAAGGATGTACAAGTTTGTACAAGGGTGTACAAGTGTGTACGATGTGTAAAAGTTTGTACAAGGGTGTACAAGGTTGTACAAGTGTGTACAAGGTTGTACAATTGTGTACAAGGCTGTACAAGTGTGTACAAGGTTGTACAATTTTGTACAAGGCTGTACAAGTGTGTACAAGGTTGTACAAGTGTGTACAAGGCTGTACAATTGTGTACAAGGTTGTACAAGTGTGTACAAGGTTGTACAAGTGTGTACAAGGTTGTACAATTGTGTACAAGGCTGTACAAGTGTGTACAAGGTTGTACAAGTGTGTACAAGGTTGTACAAGTGTGTACAAGGTTGTACAAGTGTGTACAAGGTTGTACAATTGTGTATCAGGTTGTACAAGTGTGTACAAGGTTGTACAAGTGTGTACAAGGGTGTACAATCGTGTACAAGGATGTACAAGTTTGTACAAGTTTGTACAAGTTTGTACAAGTTTGTACAAGTTTGTACAAGTTTGTACAAGGTTGTACAAGTGTGTACAAGGATGTACAAGTTTGTACAAGGGTGCACAAGTGTGTACAAGGCTGTACAATCGTGTACAAGCTTGTACAAGTGTGTACAAGGGTGTACAGGTTTGTACAAGGTTGAACAAGGTTGTACAAGTGTGTACAAGGGTGTACAAATGTGTACAAGGATGTAAAAGTTTGTACAAGTGTGTACAAGTTTGTACAAGGTTGTACAAGTGTGTACAAGGTTTTATAATTGTGTACAAGGTTGTACAAGTGTGTACAAGGTTGTACAAGTGTGTACAAGGTTGTACAAGTGTGTACAACTTGTACAAGTGTGTACAAGCTTGTACAAGTGTGTACAAGGTTGTACAAGTTTGTACAAGGTTGTACAAGTGTGTACAAGTTTGTACAAGGTTGTACAAATGTGTACGATAAGTAAAAGTGTGTACAAAGGTGTACAAGGTTGTACAAGTGTGTACAAGGTTGTACAATTGTGTACAAGGCTGTACAAGTGTGTACAAGGTTGTACAATTGTGTACAAGGCTGTACAAGTGTGTACAAGATTGTACAAGTGTGTACAAGGTTGTACAAGTGTGTACAAGGATGTACAAGTTTGTACAAGGGTGTACAAGTGTGTACGATGTGTAAAAGTTTGTACAAGGGTGTACAAGGTTGTACAAGTGTGTACAAGGTTGTACAATTGTGTACAAGGCTGTACAAGTGTGTACAAGGTTGTACAATTTTGTACAAGGCTGTACAAGTGTGTACAAGTCTGTACAAGTGTGTACAAGGCTGTACAATTGTGTACAAGGTTGTACAAGTGTGTACAAGGTTGTACAAGTTTGTACAAGGGTGTACAAGTGTGTACGATGTGTAAAAGTTTGTACAAGGGTGTACAAGGTTGTACAAGTGTGTACAAGGTTGTACAATTGTGTACAAGGCTGTACAAGTGTGTACAAGGTTGTACAAGTGTGTACAAGGCTGTACAATTGTGTACAAGGTTGTACAAGTGTGTACAAGGTTGTACAAGTGTGTACAAGGTTGTACAATTGTGTACAAGGCTGTACAAGTGTGTACAAGGTTGTACAAGTGTGTACAAGGTTGTACAAGTGTGTACAAGGTTGTACAAGTGTGTACAAGGTTGTACAAGTGTGTACAAGGTTGTACAAGTGTGTACAAGGTTGTACAATTGTGTATCAGGTTGTACAAGTGTGTACAAGGTTTTACAAGTGTGTACAAGGGTGTACAATCGTGTACAAGGATGTACAAGTTTGTACAAGTTTGTACAAGTTTGTACAAGTTTGTACAAGGTTGTACAAGTGTGTACAAGGATGTACAAGTTTGTACAAGGGTGCACAAGTGTGTACAAGGGTGTACAATCGTGTACAAGCTTGTACAAGTGTGTACAAGGGTGTACAGGTTTGTACAAGGTTGTACAAGGTTGTACAAGTGTGTACAAGGGTGTACAAATGTGTACAAGGATGTAAAAGTTTGTACAAGTTTGTACAAGTTTGTACAAGGTTGTACAAGTGTGTACAAGGTTTTACAATTGTGTACAAGGTTGTACAAGTGTGTACAAGGTTGTACAAGTGTGTACAAGGTTGTACAAGTGTGTACAACTTGTACAAGTGTGTACAAGCTTGTACAAGTGTGTACAAGGTTGTACAAGTTTGTACAAGGTTGTACAAGTGTGTACAAGTTTGTACAAGTGTGTACAAGTTTGTACAAGGTTGTACAAATGTGTACGATAAGTAAAAGTGTGTACAAGGGTGTACAAGGTTGTACAAGTGTGTACAAGGTTGTACAATTGTGTACAAGGCTGTACAAGTGTGTACAAGATTGTACAAGTGTGTACAAGGTTGTACAAGTGTGTACAAGGATGTACAAGTTTGTACAAGGGTGTACAAGTGTGTACGATGTGTAAAAGTTTGTACAAGGGTGTACAAGGTTGTACAAGTGTGTACAAGGTTGTACAATTGTGTACAAGGCTGTACAAGTGTGTACAAGGTTGTACAATTTTGTACAAGGCTGTACAAGTGTGTACAAGGTTGTACAAGTGTGTACAAGGCTGTACAATTGTGTACAAGGTTGTACAAGTGTGTACAAGGTTGTACAAGTGTGTACAAGGTTGTACAATTGTGTACAAGGCTGTACAAGTGTGTACAAGGTTGTACAAGTGTGTACAAGGTTGTACAAGTGTGTACAAGGTTGTACAAGTGTGTACAAGGTTGTACAAGTGTGTACAAGGTTGTACAAGTGTGTACAAGGTTGTACAATTGTGTATCAGGTTGTACAAGTGTGTACAAGGTTGTACAAGTGTGTACAAGGGTGTACAATCGTGTACAAGGATGTACAAGTTTGTACAAGTTTGTACAAGTTTGTACAAGTTTGTACAAGGTTGTACAAGTGTGTACAAGGATGTACAAGTTTGTACAAGGGTGCACAAGTGTGTACAAGGGTGTACAATCGTGTACAAGCTTGTACAAGTTTGTACAAGGGTGTACAGGTTTGTACAAGGTTGTACAAGGTTGTACAAGTGTGTACAAGAGTGTACAAATGTGTACAAGGATGTAAAAGTTTGTACAGGTGTGTACAAGTTTGTAAAAGGTTGTACAAGTGTGTACAAGGTTTTACAATTGTGTACAAGGTTGTACAAATGTGTACAAGGTTGTACAAGTGTGTACAAGGTTGTACAAGTGTGTACAAGGTTGTACAAGTGTGTACAACTTGTACAAGTGTGTACAAGCTTGTACAAGTGTGTACAAGGTTGTACAAGTTTGTACAAGGTTGTACAAGTGTGTACAAGTTTGTACAAGTGTGTACAAGTTTGTACAAGGTTGTACAAATGTGTACAAGGGTGTACAAAAGTGTACAAGGGTGCACAAGTTTGAACAAAGGTGTACAAGTGTATACAAGCTTGTACAAGTGTGTACAAGCATGTACAAGTGTGTACAAGGGTGTACAGGTTTGTACAAGGTTGTACAAGTGTGTACAAGGGTGTACAAGTGTGTACAAGGTTGTACAAGTGTGTACAAGCTTGTACAAGTGTGTACAAGGGTGTACAAGTGTGTACAAGGTTGAACAAGTTTTTACATGGTTGTACAAGTGTGTACAAGGTTGTACAAGGTTGTACAAGTGTGTACAAGGTTGTACAAGTGTGTACAAGGTTGTACAAGAGTGTACAAGGTTTTACAAGTGTGTACAAGGTTGTACAAGTGTGTACAAGGTTGTACAAGTGTGTACAAGGTTGTACAAGTGTGTACAAGGTTGTACAAGTGTGTACAAGGTTGTACAAGTGTGTACAAGGTTGTACAAGTGTGTACAAGGGTGTACAAGTGTGTACAAGGTTGTACAAGTTTTTACAAGGTTGTACAAGTGTGTACAAGGGTGTAAAATCGTGTACAAGGATGTACAAGTTTGTACAAGTTTGTACAAGGTTGTACAAGTGTGTACAAGAATGTACAAGTTTGTACAAGGGTGTACAAGTGTTTACGATAAGTAAAAGTGTGTACAAGGGTGTACAAGGTTGTACAAGTGTGTACAAGGTTGTACAATTGTGTACAAGGCTGTACAACTGTGTACAAGGTTGTACAATTGTGTACAAGGCTGTACAAGTGTGTACAAGGTTGTACAAGTGTGTACAAGGTTGTACAAGTGTGTACAAGGATGTACAAGTTTGTACAAGGGTGTACAAGTGTGTACGATGTGTAAAAGTTTGTACAAGGGTGTACAAGGTTGTACAAGTGTGTACAAGGTTGTACAATTGTGTACAAGGCTGTACAATTTTGTACAAGGCTGTACAAGTGTGTACAAGGCTGTACAAGTGTGTACAAGGTTGTACAATTGTGTACAAGGCTGTACAATTGTGTACAAGGTTGTACAAGTGTGTACAAGGTTGTACAAGTGTGTACAAGGTTGTACAATTGTGTACAAGGCTGTACAAGTGTGTACAAGGTTGTACAAGTGTGTACAAGGTTGTACAAGTGTGTACAAGGTTGTACAAGTGTGTACAAGGTTGTACAAGTGTGTACAAGGTTGTACAAGTGTGTACAAGGTTGTACAAGTGTGTACAAGGTTGTACAAGTTTTTACAAGGTTGTACAAGTGTGTACAAGGGTGTAAAATCGTGTACAAGGATGTACAAGTTTGTACAAGTTTGTACAAGGTTTGTACAAGGTTGTACAAGTGTGTACAAGGGTGTACAAGTGTGTACAAGGTTGTACAAGTGTGTACAAGCTTGTACAAGTGTGTACAAGGGTGTACAAGTGTGTACAAGGTTGTACAAGTTTTTACATGGTTGTACAAGTGTGTACAAGGTTGTACAAGTGTGTACAAGGTTGTACAAGTGTGTACAAGGTTGTACAAGTGTGTACAAGGTTGTACAAGTGTGTACAAGGTTGTACAAGTGTGTACAAGGTTGTACAAGTGTGTACAAGGTTGTACAAGTGTGTACAAGGTTGTACAAGTGTGTACAAGGTTGTACAAGTGTGTACAAGGTTGTACAAGTGTGTACAAGGGTGTACAAGTGTGTACAAGGTTGTACAAGTTTTTACAAGGTTGTACAAGTGTGTACAAGGGTGTAAAATCGTGTACAAGGATGTACAAGTTTGTACAAGTTTGTACAAGGTTGTACAAGTGTGTACAAGGATGTACAAGTTTGTACAAGGGTGTACAAGTGTGTACGATAAGTAAAAGTGTGTACAAGGGTGTACAAGGTTGTACAAGTGTGTACAAGGTTGTACAATTGTGTACAAGGCTGTACAACTGTGTACAAGGTTGTACAATTGTGTACAAGGCTGTACAAGTGTGTACAAGGTTGTACAAGTGTGTACAAGGTTGTACAAGTGTGTACAAGGATGTACAAGTTTGTACAAGGGTGTACAAGTGTGTACGATGTGTAAAAGTTTGTACAAGGGTGTACAAGGTTGTACAAGTGTGTACAAGGTTGTACAATTGTGTACAAGGCTGTACAATTTTGTACAAGGCTGTACAAGTGTGTACAAGGCTGTACAAGTGTGTACAAGGTTGTACAATTGTGTACAAGGCTGTACAAGTGTGTACAAGGTTGTACAAGTGTGTACAAGGTTGTACAATTGTGTATCAGGTTGTACAAGTGTGTACAAGGTTGTACAAGTGTGTATAAGGGTGTACAATCGTGTACAAGGATGTACAAGTTTGTAAAAGTTTGTACAAGTTTGTACAAGTTTGTACAAGGTTGTACAAGTGTGTACAAGGATGTACAAGTTTGTACAAGGGTGCACAAGTGTGTGTACAAGGGTGTACAATCGTGTACAAGCTTGTACAAGTGTGTACAAGGGTGTACAGGTTTGTACAAGGTTGTACAAGGTTGTACAAGTGTGTACAATGGTGTACAAATGTTGTACAAGGATGTAAAAGTTTGTACAATTGTGTACAAGTTTGTACAAGGTTGTACAAGTGTGTACAAGGTTGTACAATTGTGTACAAGGCTGTACAAGTGTGTACAAGGTTGTACAAGTGTGTACAAGGTTGTACAAGTGTGTACAAGGTTGTACAAGTGTGTATCAGGTTGTACAAGTGTGTACAAGGTTGTACAAGTGTGTACAAGGGTGTACAATCGTGTACAAGGATGTACAAGTTTGTAAAAGTTTGTAACAAGTTTGTACAAGTTTGTACAAGGTTGTACAAGTGTGTACAAGGATGTACAAGTTTGTACAAGGGTGCACAAGTGTGTACAAGGGTGTACAATCGTGTACAAGCTTGTACAAGTGTGTACAAGGGTGTACAGGTTTGTACAAGGTTGTACAAGGTTGTACAAGTGTGTACAAGGGTGTACAAATGTGTACAAGGTTGTACAAGTGTGTACAAGGTTGTACAAGTGTGTACAAGGTTGTACAAGTGTGTACAAGAATGTACAAGTGTGTACAAGGTTGTACAAGTGTGTACAAAGTTGTACAAGTGTGTACAAGGTTGTACAAGTGTGTACAAGGTTGTACAAGTTTTTTACAAGGTTGTACAAGTGTGTACAAGGGTGTAAATCGTGTACAAGGATGTACAAGTTTGTACAAGTTTGTACAAGGTGTACAAGTGTGTACAAGGATGTACAAGTGTGTACAAGGATGTACAAGTTTGTACAAGGGTGTACAAGTGTGTACGATAAGTAAAAGTGTGGTACAAGGGTGTACAAGGTTGTACAAGTGTGTACAAGGTTGTACAATTGTGTACAAGGCTGTACAACTGTGTACAAGGTTGTACAATTGTGTACAAGGCTGTACAAGTGTGTACAAGGTTGTACAAGTGTGTACAAGGTTGTACAAGTGTGTACAAGGATGTACAAGTTTGTACAAGGGTGTACAAGTGTGTACGATGTGTAAAAGTTTGTACAAGGGTGTACAAGGTTGTACAAGTGTGTACAAGGTTGTACAAATGTGTACAAGGCTGTACAATTTTGTACAAGGCTGTACAAGTGTGTACAAGGCTGTACAAGTGTGTACAAGGTTGTACAATTGTGTACAAGGCTGTACAATTGTGTACAAGGTTGTACAAGTGTAAACAAGGTTGTACAAGTGTGTACAAGGTTGTACAATTGTGTACAAGGCTGTACAAGTGTGTACAAGGTTTACAAGTGTGTACAAGGTTGTACAAGTGTGTACAGGTTGTACAATAGTGTGTCAGTTGTACAAGTGTGTACAAGGTTGTACAAGTGTGTAAAAGGGTGTACAATCGTGTACAAGGATGTACAAGTTTGTACAAGTTTGTACAAGTTTGTACAAGGTTGTACAAGTGTGTACAAGGATGTACAAGTTTGTACAAGGGAGTACAAGTTTGTACAAGATTGTACAAGTGTGTACTGGGTTGTACAAGTGTGTACAAGATTGTATAAGTTTGTACAAGGTTGTACAAGTGTGTACAAGGGTGTACAAGTGTGTACAAATGTGTACAAGTTTTACAAGGTTGTACAAGTGTGTACAAGGTTGTACAAGTTGTGTACAAGGTTGTACATGTGTGTACAAGGGTGTACAAGTTTTTACAAGGCTGTACAAGTGTGTACAAGGTTGTACAAGGTTGTACAAGGCTGTACAAGTGTGTACAAGGTTGTACAAGGTTGTACAAGTGTGTACAAGGGTGTACAAGTTTTTACAAGGTTGTACAAGTGTGTACAAGGTT
>NW_026543496.1:0-26443 GCF_028750875.1 Macrosteles quadrilineatus
CCGCGCTCTACTGAAAATCCCATCCATCCTCATACTAGACGAGGCTACCAGGTCAGTTGCAAGGGAATGACTTGATCGTAAAACATGTTAAAATGTAACATGTAAAAATGTAACATGTGGAAATATAAGAAGTTAAAATGTAACATGTTAAAATGTAACGTGTTAAAATGTAACATTTTAAAATGTAACATGCTTAAATGTAACGTGTTAAAATGTAACATATTAAAATGTAACATGTAAAAATGTAACATGTAAAATTGTAACCTTTTAAAATGTAACATGCTTAAAGGTAACTTGTTAAAATGTAACATATTAAAAACGTTATGAGTACTGGTATGAGTAAAAGTTTTTATGTCAGCTTGGTGGTTGAGTGATTATAGTACTGCTGTAATCAGAAGGTAGCTGGTTTGATTCTATGTTACTTTGTTTGTATTACCCGTCACTAGTTTGGTATTACTAATTTAATTAATCTTTGTCACAGGTGTACGAGGCTGCTGGGCTGGCCAATGCTGACAGTTTTATCCGACAGTTCCCTGATGGCTACAGTACCATTCTGGGGGAGAGAGGAGTTACCGTGTCTGGGGGCCAGAAACAGAGGATAGCTATCGCCCGCGCTCTACTGAAAATCCCATCCATCCTCATACTAGACGAGGCTACCAGGTCAGTTGCAAGGGAAAGACTTGATCATAAAAAATGTTAAAATGTAACATGTAAATATGTAAAATGTAAAAATGTAGACGACGACGACAACGACGACGACGACGACGACGACGACGACGACGACGACGACGACGACGACGACGACGACGACGACGACGACGACGACGACGACGACGACGACGACGACGACGACGACGACGACGACGACGACGACGACGACGACGACGACGACGACGACGACGACGACGACGACGACGACGACGACGACGACGACGACGACGACGACGACGACGACGACGACGGTTTTTATGTCAGCTTGGTGGTTGAGTGATTATAGTACTGCTGTACTCGCCTTGTAATCAGAAGGTAGCTGGTTTGACTCTATGTTACTTTGTTTGTATTACCTGTCACTAGTTTGGTATTACTAATTTAATTAATCTTTGTCACAGGTGTACGTGGCTGCTGGGCTGGCCAATGCTGACAGTTTTATCCGACAGTTCCCTGATGGCTACAGTACCATTCTGGGGGAGAGAGGAGTTACCGTGTCTGGGGGCCAGAAACAGAGGATAGCTATCGCCGCTACAAGCACTCTTAGCGCTCTACTGAAAATCCCATCCATCCTCATACTAGACGAGGCTACCAGGTCAGTTGCAAGGGAATGACTTGATCGTAAAACATGTTAAAATGTAACATAACATGCTTAAAGGTAACTTGTTAAAATGTAACACATTAAAAACGTTATGAGTACTGGTATGAGTAAAAGTTTTTATGTCAGCTTGGTGGTTGAGTGATTATAGTACTGCTGTACTCGCCTTGTAATTAGAAGGTAGCTGGTTTGATTCTATGTTACTTTGTTTGTATTACCTGTCACTAGTTTGGTATTACTAATTTAATTAATCTTTGTCAAAGGTGTACGAGGCTGCTGGGCTGGCCAATGCTGACAGTTTTATTCGACAGTTCCCTGATGGCTACAGTACCATTCTGGGGGAGAGAGGAGTTACCGTGTCTGGGGGCCAGAAACAGAGGATAGCTATCGCCCGCGCTCTACTGAAAATCCCATCCATCCTCATACTAGACGAGGCTACCAGGTCAGTTGCAAGGGAATGACTTGATCGTAAAACATGTTAAAATGTAACATGTAAAAATGTAACATGTGGAAATATAAGAAGTTAAAATGTAACATGTTAAAATGTAACGTGTTAAAATGTAACATTTTAAAATGTAACATGCTTAAATGTAACGTGTTAAAATGTAACATATTAAAATGTAACATGTAAAAATGTAACATGTAAAATTGTAACATGTAAAAATGTAACATGTAAAATTGTAACCTTTTAAAATGTAACATGCTTAAAGGTAACTTGTTAAAATGTAACATATTAAAAACGTTATGAGTACTGGTATGAGTAAAAGTTTTTATGTCAGCTTGGTGGTTGAGTGATTATAGTACTGCTGTAATCAGAAGGTAGCTGGTTTGATTCTATGTTACTTTGTTTGTATTACCCGTCACTAGTTTGGTATTACTAATTTAATTAATCTTTGTCACAGGTGTACGAGGCTGCTGGGCTGGCCAATGCTGACAGTTTTATCCGACAGTTCCCTGATGGCTACAGTACCATTCTGGGGGAGAGAGGAGTTACCGTGTCTGGGGGCCAGAAACAGAGGATAGCTATCGCCCGCGCTCTACTGAAAATCCCATCCATCCTCATACTAGACGAGGCTACCAGGTCAGTTGCAAGGGAAAGACTTGATCATAAAAAATGTTAAAATGTAACATGTAAATATGTAAAATGTAAAAATGTAGACGATGACGACGACGACGACGACGACGACGACGACGACGACGGTTTTTATGTCAGCTTGGTGGTTGAGTGATTATAGTACTGCTGTACTCGCCTTGTAATCAGAAGGTAGCTGGTTTGACTCTATGTTACTTTGTTTGTATTACCTGTCACTAGTTTGGTATTACTAATTTAATTAATCTTTGTCACAGGTGTACGTGGCTGCTGGGCTGGCCAATGCTGACAGTTTTATCCGACAGTTCCCTGATGGCTACAGTACCATTCTGGGGGAGAGAGGAGTTACCTCGTCTGGGGGCCAGAAACAGAGGATAGCTATCGCCGTTACAAGCACTCTTAGCGCTCTACTGAAAATCCCATCCATCCTCATACTAGACGAGGCTACCAGGTCAGTTGCAAGGGAATGACTTGATCGTAAAACATGTTAAAATGTAACATAACATGCTTAAAGGTAACTTGTTAAAATGTAACACATTAAAAACGTTATGAGTACTGGTATGAGTAAAAGTTTTTATGTCAGCTTGGTGGTTGAGTGATTATAGTACTGCTGTACTCGCCTTGTAATTAGAAGGTAGCTGGTTTGATTCTATGTTACTTTGTTTGTATTACCTGTCACTAGTTTGGTATTACTAATTTAATTAATCTTTGTCAAAGGTGTACGAGGCTGCTGGGCTGGCCAATGCTGACAGTTTTATTCGACAGTTCCCTGATGGCTACAGTACCATTCTGGGGGAGAGAGGAGTTACCGTGTCTGGGGGCCAGAAACAGAGGATAGCTATCGCCCGCGCTCTACTGAAAATCCCATCCATCCTCATACTAGACGAGGCTACCAGGTCAGTTGCAAGGGAATGACTTGATCGTAAAACATGTTAAAATGTAACATGTAAAAATGTAACATGTGGAAATATAAGAAGTTAAAATGTAACATGTTAAAATGTAACGTGTTAAAATGTAACATTTTAAAATGTAACATGCTTAAATGTAACGTGTTAAAATGTAACATATTAAAATGTAACATGTAAAAATGTAACATGTAAAATTGTAACCTTTTAAAATGTAACATGCTTAAAGGTAACTTGTTAAAATGTAACATATTAAAAACGTTATGAGTACTGGTATGAGTAAAAGTTTTTATGTCAGCTTGGTGGTTGAGTGATTATAGTACTGCTGTAATCAGAAGGTAGCTGGTTTGATTCTATGTTACTTTGTTTGTATTACCCGTCACTAGTTTGGTATTACTAATTTAATTAATCTTTGTCACAGGTGTACGAGGCTGCTGGGCTGGCCAATGCTGACAGTTTTATCCGACAGTTCCCTGATGGCTACAGTACCATTCTGGGGGAGAGAGGAGTTACCGTGTCTGGGGGCCAGAAACAGAGGATAGCTATCGCCCGCGCTCTACTGAAAATCCCATCCATCCTCATACTAGACGAGGCTACCAGGTCAGTTGCAAGGGAAAGACTTGATCATAAAAAATGTTAAAATGTAACATGTAAATATGTAAAATGTAAAAATGTAGACGACGACGACGACGACGACGACGACGACGACGACGACGACGACGACGACGACGACGACGACGACGACGACGACGACGACGACGACGACGACGACGACGACGACGACGACGACGACGACGACGACGACGACGACGACGACGACGACGACGACGACGACGACGACGACGACGACGACGACGACGACGACGACGACGACGACGACGACGACGACGACGACGACGACGACGACGACGACGACGACGACGACGACGGTTTTTATGTCAGCTTGGTGGTTGAGTGATTATAGTACTGCTGTACTCGCCTTGTAATCAGAAGGTAGCTGGTTTGACTCTATGTTACTTTGTTTGTATTACCTGTCACTAGTTTGGTATTACTTATTTAATTAATCTTTGTCACAGGTGTACGTGGCTGCTGGGCTGGCCAATGCTGACAGTTTTATCCGACAGTTCCCTGATGGCTACAGTACCATTCTGGGGGAGAGAGGAGTTACCGTGTCTGGGGGCCAGAAACAGAGGATAGCTATCGCCCGCGCTCTACTGAAAATCCCATCCATCCTCATACTAGACGAGGCTACCAGGTCAGTTGCAAGGGAATGACTTGATCGTAAAACATGTTAAAATGTAACATGTAAAAATGTAACATGTGGAAATATAAGAAGTTAAAATGTAAAATGTAAAATGTAACGTGTTAAAATGTAACATTTTAAAATGTAACATGCTTAAATGTAACGTGTTAAAATGTAACATATTAAAATGTAACATGTAAAAATGTAACATGTAAAATTGTAACATGTAAAAATGTAACATGTAAAATTGTAACCTTTTAAAATGTAACATGCTTAAAGGTAACTTGTTAAAATGTAACATATTAAAAACGTTATGAGTACTGGTATGAGTAAAAGTTTTTATGTCAGCTTGGTGGTTGAGTGATTATAGTACTGCTGTAATCAGAAGGTAGCTGGTTTGATTCTATGTTACTTTGTTTGTATTACCCGTCACTAGTTTGGTATTACTAATTTAATTAATCTTTGTCACAGGTGTACGAGGCTGCTGGGCTGGCCAATGCTGACAGTTTTATCCGACAGTTCCCTGATGGCTACAGTACCATTCTGGGGGAGAGAGGAGTTACCGTGTCTGGGGGCCAGAAACAGAGGATAGCTATCGCCCGCGCTCTACTGAAAATCCCATCCATCCTCATACTAGACGAGGCTACCAGGTCAGTTGCAAGGGAAAGACTTGATCATAAAAAATGTTAAAATGTAACATGTAAATATGTAAAATGTAAAAATGTAGACGACGACGACAACGACGACGACGACGACGACGACGACGACGACGACGACGACGACGACGACGACGACGACGACGACGACGACGACGACGACGACGACGACGACGACGACGACGACGACGACGACGACGACGACGACGACGACGACGACGACGACGACGACGGTTTTTATGTCAGCTTGGTGGTTGAGTGATTATAGTACTGCTGTA
Organism: Macrosteles quadrilineatus; assembly: GCF_028750875.1. NCBI lineage: Eukaryota > Metazoa > Arthropoda > Insecta > Hemiptera > Cicadellidae > Macrosteles > Macrosteles quadrilineatus. The sequence continues at coordinate 5,479 of NW_026543496.1, forward strand.
CTCGCCTTGTAATCAGAAGGTAGCTGGTTTGACTCTATGTTACTTTGTTTGTATTACCTGTCACTAGTTTGGTATTACTAATTTAATTAATCTTTGTCACAGGTGTACGTGGCTGCTGGGCTGGCCAATGCTGACAGTTTTATCCGACAGTTCCCTGATGGCTACAGTACCATTCTGGGGGAGAGAGGAGTTACCGTGTCTGGGGGCCAGAAACAGAGGATAGCTATCGCCGCTACAAGCACTCTTAGCGCTCTACTGAAAATCCCATCCATCCTCATACTAGACGAGGCTACCAGGTCAGTTGCAAGGGAATGACTTGATCGTAAAACATGTTAAAATGTAACATAACATGCTTAAAGGTAACTTGTTAAAATGTAACACATTAAAAACGTTATGAGTACTGGTATGAGTAAAAGTTTTTATGTCAGCTTGGTGGTTGAGTGATTATAGTACTGCTGTACTCGCCTTGTAATTAGAAGGTAGCTGGTTTGATTCTATGTTACTTTGTTTGTATTACCTGTCACTAGTTTGGTATTACTAATTTAATTAATCTTTGTCAAAGGTGTACGAGGCTGCTGGGCTGGCCAATGCTGACAGTTTTATTCGACAGTTCCCTGATGGCTACAGTACCATTCTGGGGGAGAGAGGAGTTACCGTGTCTGGGGGCCAGAAACAGAGGATAGCTATCGCCCGCGCTCTACTGAAAATCCCATCCATCCTCATACTAGACGAGGCTACCAGGTCAGTTGCAAGGGAATGACTTGATCGTAAAACATGTTAAAATGTAACATGTAAAAATGTAACATGTGGAAATATAAGAAGTTAAAATGTAACATGTTAAAATGTAACGTGTTAAAATGTAACATTTTAAAATGTAACATGCTTAAATGTAACGTGTTAAAATGTAACATATTAAAATGTAACATGTAAAAATGTAACATGTAAAATTGTAACATGTAAAAATGTAACATGTAAAATTGTAACCTTTTAAAATGTAACATGCTTAAAGGTAACTTGTTAAAATGTAACATATTAAAAACGTTATGAGTACTGGTATGAGTAAAAGTTTTTATGTCAGCTTGGTGGTTGAGTGATTATAGTACTGCTGTAATCAGAAGGTAGCTGGTTTGATTCTATGTTACTTTGTTTGTATTACCCGTCACTAGTTTGGTATTACTAATTTAATTAATCTTTGTCACAGGTGTACGAGGCTGCTGGGCTGGCCAATGCTGACAGTTTTATCCGACAGTTCCCTGATGGCTACAGTACCATTCTGGGGGAGAGAGGAGTTACCGTGTCTGGGGGCCAGAAACAGAGGATAGCTATCGCCCGCGCTCTACTGAAAATCCCATCCATCCTCATACTAGACGAGGCTACCAGGTCAGTTGCAAGGGAAAGACTTGATCATAAAAAATGTTAAAATGTAACATGTAAATATGTAAAATGTAAAAATGTAGACGACGACGACGACGACGACGACGACGACGACGACGACGACGACGACGACGACGACGACGACGACGACGACGACGACGACGACGACGACGACGACGACGACGGTTTTTATGTCAGCTTGGTGGTTGAGTGATTATAGTACTGCTGTACTCGCCTTGTAATCAGAAGGTAGCTGGTTTGACTCTATGTTACTTTGTTTGTATTACCTGTCACTAGTTTGGTATTACTAATTTAATTAATCTTTGTCACAGGTGTACGTGGCTGCTGGGCTGGCCAATGCTGACAGTTTTATCCGACAGTTCCCTGATGGCTACAGTACCATTCTGGGGGAGAGAGGAGTTACCTCGTCTGGGGGCCAGAAACAGAGGATAGCTATCGCCGTTACAAGCACTCTTAGCGCTCTACTGAAAATCCCATCCATCCTCATACTAGACGAGGCTACCAGGTCAGTTGCAAGGGAATGACTTGATCGTAAAACATGTTAAAATGTAACATAACATGCTTAAAGGTAACTTGTTAAAATGTAACACATTAAAAACGTTATGAGTACTGGTATGAGTAAAAGTTTTTATGTCAGCTTGGTGGTTGAGTGATTATAGTACTGCTGTACTCGCCTTGTAATTAGAAGGTAGCTGGTTTGATTCTATGTTACTTTGTTTGTATTACCTGTCACTAGTTTGGTATTACTAATTTAATTAATCTTTGTCAAAGGTGTACGAGGCTGCTGGGCTGGCCAATGCTGACAGTTTTATTCGACAGTTCCCTGATGGCTACAGTACCATTCTGGGGGAGAGAGGAGTTACCGTGTCTGGGGGCCAGAAACAGAGGATAGCTATCGCCCGCGCTCTACTGAAAATCCCATCCATCCTCATACTAGACGAGGCTACCAGGTCAGTTGCAAGGGAATGACTTGATCGTAAAACATGTTAAAATGTAACATGTAAAAATGTAACATGTGGAAATATAAGAAGTTAAAATGTAACATGTTAAAATGTAACGTGTTAAAATGTAACATTTTAAAATGTAACATGCTTAAATGTAACGTGTTAAAATGTAACATATTAAAATGTAACATGTAAAAATGTAACATGTAAAATTGTAACCTTTTAAAATGTAACATGCTTAAAGGTAACTTGTTAAAATGTAACATATTAAAAACGTTATGAGTACTGGTATGAGTAAAAGTTTTTATGTCAGCTTGGTGGTTGAGTGATTATAGTACTGCTGTAATCAGAAGGTAGCTGGTTTGATTCTATGTTACTTTGTTTGTATTACCCGTCACTAGTTTGGTATTACTAATTTAATTAATCTTTGTCACAGGTGTACGAGGCTGCTGGGCTGGCCAATGCTGACAGTTTTATCCGACAGTTCCCTGATGGCTACAGTACCATTCTGGGGGAGAGAGGAGTTACCGTGTCTGGGGGCCAGAAACAGAGGATAGCTATCGCCCGCGCTCTACTGAAAATCCCATCCATCCTCATACTAGACGAGGCTACCAGGTCAGTTGCAAGGGAAAGACTTGATCATAAAAAATGTTAAAATGTAACATGTAAATATGTAAAATGTAAAAATGTAGACGACGACGACGACGACGACGACGACGACGACGACGACGACGACGACGACGACGACGACGACGACGACGACGACGACGACGACGACGACGACGACGACGACGACGACGACGACGACGACGACGACGACGACGACGACGACGACGACGACGACGACGACGACGACGACGACGACGACGACGACGACGACGACGACGACGACGACGACGACGACGACGACGACGACGACGACGACGACGACGACGACGACGACGACGACGACGACGACGACGACGACGACGACGGTTTTTATGTCAGCTTGGTGGTTGAGTGATTATAGTACTGCTGTACTCGCCTTGTAATCAGAAGGTAGCTGGTTTGACTCTATGTTACTTTGTTTGTATTACCTGTCACTAGTTTGGTATTACTTATTTAATTAATCTTTGTCACAGGTGTACGTGGCTGCTGGGCTGGCCAATGCTGACAGTTTTATCCGACAGTTCCCTGATGGCTACAGTACCATTCTGGGGGAGAGAGGAGTTACCGTGTCTGGGGGCCAGAAACAGAGGATAGCTATCGCCCGCGCTCTACTGAAAATCCCATCCATCCTCATACTAGACGAGGCTACCAGGTCAGTTGCAAGGGAATGACTTGATCGTAAAACATGTTAAAATGTAACATGTAAAAATGTAACATGTGGAAATATAAGAAGTTAAAATGTAAAATGTAAAATGTAACGTGTTAAAATGTAACATTTTAAAATGTAACATGCTTAAATGTAACGTGTTAAAATGTAACATATTAAAATGTAACATGTAAAAATGTAACATGTAAAATTGTAACATGTAAAAATGTAACATGTAAAATTGTAACCTTTTAAAATGTAACATGCTTAAAGGTAACTTGTTAAAATGTAACATATTAAAAACGTTATGAGTACTGGTATGAGTAAAAGTTTTTATGTCAGCTTGGTGGTTGAGTGATTATAGTACTGCTGTAATCAGAAGGTAGCTGGTTTGATTCTATGTTACTTTGTTTGTATTACCCGTCACTAGTTTGGTATTACTAATTTAATTAATCTTTGTCACAGGTGTACGAGGCTGCTGGGCTGGCCAATGCTGACAGTTTTATCCGACAGTTCCCTGATGGCTACAGTACCATTCTGGGGGAGAGAGGAGTTACCGTGTCTGGGGGCCAGAAACAGAGGATAGCTATCGCCCGCGCTCTACTGAAAATCCCATCCATCCTCATACTAGACGAGGCTACCAGGTCAGTTGCAAGGGAAAGACTTGATCATAAAAAATGTTAAAATGTAACATGTAAATATGTAAAATGTAAAAATGTAGACGACGACGACGACGACGACGACGACGACGACGACGACGACGACGACGACGACGACGACGACGACGACGACGACGACGACGACGGCGACGGCGACGGCGACGGCGACGGCGACGGCGACGGCGACGGCGACGGCGACGGCGACGGCGACGGCGACGGCGACGGCGACGGCGACGACGACGACGACGACGACGACGACGACGACGACGACGACGACGACGACGACGACGACGACGACGACGACGACGACGACGACGACGACGACGACGACGACGACGACGACGACGACGACGACGGTTTTTATGTCAGCTTGGTGGTTGAGTGATTATAGTACTGCTGTACTCGCCTTGTAATCAGAAGGTAGCTGGTTTGACTCTATGTTACTTTGTTTGTATTACCTGTCACTAGTTTGGTATTACTAATTTAATTAATCTTTGTCACAGGTGTACGTGGCTGCTGGGCTGGCCAATGCTGACAGTTTTATCCGACAGTTCCCTGATGGCTACAGTACCATTCTGGGGGAGAGAGGAGTTACCGTGTCTGGGGGCCAGAAACAGAGGATAGCTATCGCCGCTACAAGCACTCTTAGCGCTCTACTGAAAATCCCATCCATCCTCATACTAGACGAGGCTACCAGGTCAGTTGCAAGGGAATGACTTGATCGTAAAACATGTTAAAATGTAACATAACATGCTTAAAGGTAACTTGTTAAAATGTAACACATTAAAAACGTTATGAGTACTGGTATGAGTAAAAGTTTTTATGTCAGCTTGGTGGTTGAGTGATTATAGTACTGCTGTACTCGCCTTGTAATTAGAAGGTAGCTGGTTTGATTCTATGTTACTTTGTTTGTATTACCTGTCACTAGTTTGGTATTACTAATTTAATTAATCTTTGTCAAAGGTTGTACGAGGCTGCTGGGCTGGCCAATGCTGACAGTTTTATTCGACAGTTCCCTGATGGCTACAGTACCATTCTGGGGGAGAGAGGAGTTACCGTGTCTGGGGGCCAGAAACAGAGGATAGCTATCGCCCGCGCTCTACTGAAAATCCCATCCATCCTCATACTAGACGAGGCTACCAGGTCAGTTGCAAGGGAATGACTTGATCGTAAAACATGTTAAAATGTAACATGTAAAAATGTAACATGTGGAAATATAAGAAGTTAAAATGTAACATGTTAAAATGTAACGTGTTAAAATGTAACATTTTAAAATGTAACATGCTTAAATGTAACGTGTTAAAATGTAACATATTAAAATGTAACATGTAAAAATGTAACATGTAAAATTGTAACCTTTTAAAATGTAACATGCTTAAAGGTAACTTGTTAAAATGTAACATATTAAAAACGTTATGAGTACTGGTATGAGTAAAAGTTTTTATGTCAGCTTGGTGGTTGAGTGATTATAGTACTGCTGTAATCAGAAGGTAGCTGGTTTGATTCTATGTTACTTTGTTTGTATTACCCGTCACTAGTTTGGTATTACTAATTTAATTAATCTTTGTCACAGGTGTACGAGGCTGCTGGGCTGGCCAATGCTGACAGTTTTATCCGACAGTTCCCTGATGGCTACAGTACCATTCTGGGGGAGAGAGGAGTTACCGTGTCTGGGGGCCAGAAACAGAGGATAGCTATCGCCCGCGCTCTACTGAAAATCCCATCCATCCTCATACTAGACGAGGCTACCAGGTCAGTTGCAAGGGAAAGACTTGATCATAAAAAATGTTAAAATGTAACATGTAAATATGTAAAATGTAAAAATGTAGACGACGACGACGACGACGACGACGACGACGACGACGACGACGACGACGACGACGACGACGACGACGACGACGACGACGACGACGACGACGACGACGACGACGACGACGACGACGACGACGACGACGACGACGACGACGACGACGACGACGACGACGACGACGACGACGACGACGACGACGACGACGACGACGACGACGACGACGACGACGACGACGACGACGACGACGACGACGACGACGACGACGACGACGACGACGGTTTTTATGTCAGCTTGGTGGTTGAGTGATTATAGTACTGCTGTACTCGCCTTGTAATCAGAAGGTAGCTGGTTTGACTCTATGTTACTTTGTTTGTATTACCTGTCACTAGTTTGGTATTACTAATTTAATTAATCTTTGTCACAGGTGTACGTGGCTGCTGGGCTGGCCAATGCTGACAGTTTTATCCGACAGTTCCCTGATGGCTACAGTACCATTCTGGGGGAGAGAGGAGTTACCGTGTCTGGGGGCCAGAAACAGAGGATAGCTATCGCCGCTACAAGCACTCTTAGCGCTCTACTGAAAATCCCATCCATCCTCATACTAGACGAGGCTACCAGGTCAGTTGCAAGGGAATGACTTGATCGTAAAACATGTTAAAATGTAACATAACATGCTTAAAGGTAACTTGTTAAAATGTAACACATTAAAAACGTTATGAGTACTGGTATGAGTAAAAGTTTTTATGTCAGCTTGGTGGTTGAGTGATTATAGTACTGCTGTACTCGCCTTGTAATTAGAAGGTAGCTGGTTTGATTCTATGTTACTTTGTTTGTATTACCTGTCACTAGTTTGGTATTACTAATTTAATTAATCTTTGTCAAAGGTGTACGAGGCTGCTGGGCTGGCCAATGCTGACAGTTTTATTCGACAGTTCCCTGATGGCTACAGTACCATTCTGGGGGAGAGAGGAGTTACCGTGTCTGGGGGCCAGAAACAGAGGATAGCTATCGCCCGCGCTCTACTGAAAATCCCATCCATCCTCATACTAGACGAGGCTACCAGGTCAGTTGCAAGGGAATGACTTGATCGTAAAACATGTTAAAATGTAACATGTAAAAATGTAACATGTGGAAATATAAGAAGTTAAAATGTAACATGTTAAAATGTAACGTGTTAAAATGTAACATTTTAAAATGTAACATGCTTAAATGTAACGTGTTAAAATGTAACATATTAAAATGTAACATGTAAAAATGTAACATGTAAAATTGTAACATGTAAAAATGTAACATGTAAAATTGTAACCTTTTAAAATGTAACATGCTTAAAGGTAACTTGTTAAAATGTAACATATTAAAAACGTTATGAGTACTGGTATGAGTAAAAGTTTTTATGTCAGCTTGGTGGTTGAGTGATTATAGTACTGCAATCAGAAGGTAGCTGGTTTGATTCTATGTTACTTTGTTTGTATTACCCGTCACTAGTTTGGTATTACTAATTTAATTAATCTTTGTCACAGGTGTACGAGGCTGCTGGGCTGGCCAATGCTGACAGTTTTATCCGACAGTTCCCTGATGGCTACAGTACCATTCTGGGGGAGAGAGGAGTTACCGTGTCTGGGGGCCAGAAACAGAGGATAGCTATCGCCCGCGCTCTACTGAAAATCCCATCCATCCTCATACTAGACGAGGCTACCAGGTCAGTTGCAAGGGAAAGACTTGATCATAAAAAATGTTAAAATGTAACATGTAAATATGTAAAATGTAAAAATGTAGACGACGACGACGACGACGACGACGACGACGACGACGACGACGACGACGACGACGACGACGACGACGACGACGACGACGACGACGACGACGACGACGACGACGACGACGACGACGACGACGACGACGACGACGACGACGACGACGACGACGACGACGACGACGACGACGACGACGACGACGACGACGACGACGACGACGACGACGACGACGACGACGACGACGACGACGACGACGACGACGACGACGACGACGACGACGACGACGACGACGACGACGACGACGACGACGACGACGACGACGACGACGACGACGACGACGACGACGACGACGACGACGACGACGACGACGACGACGACGACGACGACGACGACGACGACGACGACGACGACGACGACGACGACGACGACGACGACGACGACGACGACGACGACGACGACGACGACGACGACGACGGTTTTTATGTCAGCTTGGTGGTTGAGTGATTGTAGTACTGCTGTACTCGCCTTGTAATCAGAAGGTAGCTGGTTTGACTCTATGTTACTTTGTTTGTATTACCTGTCACTAGTTTGGTATTACTTATTTAATTAATCTTTGTCACAGGTGTACGTGGCTGCTGGGCTGGCCAATGCTGACAGTTTTATCCGACAGTTCCCTGATGGCTACAGTACCATTCTGGGGGAGAGAGGAGTTACCGTGTCTGGGGGCCAGAAACAGAGGATAGCTATCGCCCGCGCTCTACTGAAAATCCCATCCATCCTCATACTAGACGAGGCTACCAGGTCAGTTGCAAGGGAATGACTTGATCGTAAAACATGTTAAAATGTAACATGTAAAAATGTAACATGTGGAAATATAAGAAGTTAAAATGTAACATGTTAAAATGTAACGTGTTAAAATGTAACATTTTAAAATGTAACATGCTTAAATGTAACGTGTTAAAATGTAACATATTAAAATGTAACATGTAAAAATGTAACATGTAAAATTGTAGTAGGATATATATCTATGTCCTGCAGCAGCAGCCAAACTTAGCGCGCTGGTCGAACGTCAACCTAACCTCATTTCTCGTCCTAGCGCATATGCAGGGACTCAAGACTCCCCTCCCCCATCGCTTGAAAATAAGTAATTAACAATCAAGGTATTAACGATCATAGGCTAGGATACTGGTGTTTATCTGGGAGTTTATATGAGCTCTTATGGGAAAGACCTTCTTAAAAATCTTGGAGTTAACCCCATCGCTTGAAAATAAGTAACGATTAATCAAGGTACTAACGATCATAGACTAGGATACTTATGTTTATTCGGGATATTGGGTTATCATACTTAAAAATCCCCTTCCCCATCGCTCGAAAATAAGTAATTAACGATCAGGGTATTAACGATCATAGACTAAGATACTGGTGTTTATTCGGGAGTTTGGGCTTGCATCCCTAAAAAATCCTCACCCCCTATCGCTCAAAAATAAGTAATTAACGATCAAGGTATTAACGGTTATAGGCTAGGATACTGATGTTTATTCGGGGGTATGGGTTTGTGTTTCTCCCTCCTCCCTATCGCTCGAAAATAAGTAATTAACGATCAAGGTATTAACGATCATAGGCTAAGATACTGTTGTTTATTCGGGAGATTATATGAGCTCTTATGGGAAATACCTTCTTAAAAATCTTGGAGTTAACCCCATCGCTTGAAAATAAGTAATTAACGATCAAGGTATCAATTATCATGGATTTAAAAGAAAATTATAAAGGGGAAAAATTGAAGTTTTAACGATGTCTTATAATTAAAATTATTTAACTAATTCATACATTGTTAATAAATGGACATTTGTTAATATATGTTTTACTTTAAAAACACTTTAGAAATTTATTTTATAAGTTTTAAGTAAACGTAGTATCAGGAGTGTAGGGTTAGACAACTGCTTTGGAAATTAATTTTGATGTGTGTTGTATTTAAACACACCTGTTGTTCATTTTCTACTTGAAGTGAAGACATTATCGGCTCTTTGTGTATATTTCTGTTGATTTTTTGTTACAGCCTATTGATATTGCTCAAAGGTAAATGCTCATATTCAGTGTACATAATCAAATAAATGCTATTGTAGCTGGTTTAATTCACGATTTCTGAGTTAAATATTTATTAAGGTTTTTAGTGATATAACTTATGATATATTAAGTGATTCCGGAGTCTCTGAATGTTTTACCTGTATTAGGCGATCAGAAGTGGTCAGCAAACTGGTTTAGCGGACGGCAAACACTCGAGTCTCTTATAGTAGTTTTTCTACCAGCATGCTAATCTTGAGCTAATGAACTTTCATCTCAACTTACAAGTGTTTAAATAGCGTTAAAACGATAGGGTTAGTAACTGTTCAACGCTTGTACATCGATTGATGGTGTTATGGTGCTTAATCGTTAGTATGATTTTGAAACTCCAACTGAGTTACCTATATACAATATGGCTTAATTATCGTGATTAACCAATATGTTGTAAAAGAGTAGATTAATTTAAAAACTACTGAAACTCTAACATTAACATAATATTACTAGTTCTGATAGACACTAGGGATGTGTTTAAACCAAAAGTGAAATGTGTTGTGTAAGAGCAATGTTGGACCATTGTGGAGAATCTAAAATTGTTTAAAGGTCACCTGAAATCAGAAACAAAAGAGATTACCACAGCTTTGAGGTGGATATATCATGCAGTTGTCAATTTGCTCCCGTTTGAAACACACGTATTTCAATGTGTTATTCATACAAGGAGCTCCGAATTGTTTAAAATAATAAGGAACGACTGGAGTTATATTGGAATGTGAAAAAAAACACCACATTGGGAGTTATTTTGTCAACGGATGTAGATACACCTTTAACAGACCAAACGTCAATCAAAGGTTTTATACAGAGTTTTTTAAAATTTAAATTTAATATTGGCCATCTTCCTGTGTTGGTAGTGATATTTTCATTATATTGCTGGTTCAAACTGCATCTCTGCCTGTATCAGGGGAGAAGAGGCGAGTAGCAAACTGGTTCAGCAAACACTGATGCTCTTACCACAACATTATTCCTTTGGTGTTCAAAAGTGATCAAATTCATAACGGTTTTGTTGAGGTGGTGTTCTGCTATAATAATGTTAGTGTTCAAATTACCAACACCAGTGACTCAGCTTTTGCGAGTAACCGAAATAGTCATCTGTGTTGAACGAACTACCAGTTCTGATAACCCACCTAGGAAACCAAAAAGTGTAGAGTTATAATGTGTAGCTTGTGATATCATGCTAGAGTCAAAAGGAGAAGCAGGTAGAATTGTATGTAATTCAAAATAGTCTGTTTGATTAAATATAGTGTGAGTTATTTTTTTAACGACAATGCTAATAAGACAACTTAGTCCACAAGCTTGGTGTTTTGATGTACGTTTATGGATATTTATGCAAACCGAGTTTTTTTCAATTTGGTATACTTGAACATCTTATAGTAAATTTGTAGAGATTTGTATACTCACAAGCTGGTCCACACTGTGTCTGTCTGTATCGGGTGAGCAGTGCTCAAACTGGTTCAGCAAAAACACCAATGCTCGATTTATTTGCTTTGCACTATTTCCAATGTAATCAAGCTTACATCTTTACCTACTTTTATTGTGTTGGTATAGCAGTGTCAATAAACGGCCAATGTTTCTACAGTGGTATTTTGGATGGTATACAACCTTAATTTATTGTTTTGAATATCCAAGTTTCATGAATGTCAGTTTAGATTTGTGCGTATCTAATATGTTGTAAAAAGCTCTTTGATCAACGATCGTATTGAAATAACTCCTTGTATTATCAGTTCTGATATGTATCATGTGTATGAAGCCAAAATGGAGTTGCATAGACGAAGTTTAAAGCGTAGACGAGTTCTTAGATTGTTACATTGACTTTGAGGTGGAATATTGAAACATCACCATCTCAAGTATCCTTTTATGTTTTTCAGAATCAAACGTAGAACCATTCAGGTATACATGTATATCAAGTAATTTAAAATAGTCAGTTTGTTCCTGTTTGATTAAATACATTTATTTTCACATTTAATCTGTGGTTTCAGTTATTTTGTCAACGAATGTAGTATTTGTAATACTACAGCTAATGTTCCAGTCCACGACCTTGGCGTTATAATGTACGTTTATGGATATCTGAGGTCAAATCAAAAATCAAAAAAATAAAATAAAATCATTTATTGCCAAAACAAAATACATTGCATAGCAACGTCAAAATGTACAAAAATATTTATGGTATACGTTTAAAAACTATTTTAATGAAATTAAATTATCTAAATATTCATCAACATTTATACAGCTAAACTACTCAATACTGCTACTATGGTGTTCATGAAAGACTTACTTTTAAACCATTTTATATTACTTGGCAATAAGTTAAAAGCTTTTTTTTCTAAACTCACAAAAACTCATGATTGTAGCCTTAAAATTACACTGATTTATTCAGAGAAAAGAGTGCTTCCTGGTATTGTGGTAATGTACAGATTCGTTGGTAGGGCAATCATCCAAGTTATTTCTGATATTCATTAAACAATCTGATATGTACATAGACACAACAGTTAATATTTTATTTTTCTTAAACAAAAGCTGACAGTGAGTTCTAGAATTAACATTAAACATTACTCTAACTGTTGATTTCTGCAAGATTAGGGGTTTTTGTAATGAGTAGAGTGACCCCAAACAATAATACAATACTTAGGATGACTCTGAATATGACCAAAATATACAGCCTTTAATACTTCTACATTAACAAAAGATTTAAGTCTTCTTAGCATAAAAAAAAAAACACCTCTTGCCGTTTTAATACAATGTGGGAGTTCCATTTGATGTTTTATTGAACACTTAATCCTAAAGGTTTTACTACATTATAATTCATACATTTGTAACTAAATTCCAGGTTTTGAGTCTTATGCAAACTGAGTTTTTAATACTTTATTTTGGTATTTGCTGTTATAGTTGAACATCTTAAGCGTTTGGTAAATTGGTAAATTGGTTCAGAGATCTTTATAATAGGAATATTCGCAGGTATTGCGTCTAGTTTTTCTGTATCAGGTGAGCAGAGGTGAGCAGCAAACTGGTTCAGCAAAACACCAATGTTTGAGTGTTATCATTTCTCTTGCACTATCATTATCAATGCTAACCTTGAGCTAATAATTAAATAATAATCAAACTTTCATATCAACCTATTATTCCTATGTGTTTAAATAGCTTTAAAACAATAGAGCCTTTAACTACTGTTCACCGCTTTTACAGCGGTAGATGGTGTAACGGTGCAGCCTCCTTAGTTAGTGCTATTTCAAAACTAAAACAGTTGCCATAGCTATAGGCAAAATATAGTTTAGTGTGGACAATGTTACCATAGTATTATCATTATTAGAGACAAACAGTTCATTTATCGTCTTTGAGGTAGAGATTCTGATGGAGTTGTCAGTAAATATACTGCTTGTACTTGTTAGATAAAACACAAGTATTTGAACATGTTTCGGCTTATCATAAGGGATTATACACTGTTTACCTAGAACCGATGATGGGGCTCAGCCGATGTTATATTGAAAAAATGTTCCAGTGTTTAATACTTTACAATGAAATGGTGACCATACAAAGTAGTTTGAGTTACATGGTCAACGTATGTAGCGTTTCTAATAGGTAATGCTTATAAAAGTCCTTGATGTTTCAAGTTTAAGCGTTTATAGCAACAAGAAAATCAATTTTTCGATAAAAACCGAGGTTTAAACTACATAACAGGGGCTCCTTTTGACAAGGCTTAAGATTTGCATACAGTTTTATCAAAACTGTGAGTTTTATGCAAACTCTAAATATTTTATTTAATTAAATCATGTGTGAAATTATTGAGGGTATATTTATGAGCTCTCAAAAAATCAATATTGTATTGTAAGCTTTAAAATAAATAAATATATTATGTAATAGAATTTACATTGTACATCCAAAAGTGTTATAGTTGAAAAATCAATACGTTATTTTTTACTGTTGAACACAGTTTAAGCCTACGTTCCTTCGAGAGCTCGTGATCTCATAGAGACAGTGGTATTTTCAAGCTATGATGCTAATTGTAAAAAAAGAAACATTGTTAAGGTACAAATTAGAAACCTTGTTTATTTCTTAAACACTATTTGCATTGTTCAGTCCAAGTTGCCCTACGTGTTCCAAAGTAATTATCAAAAACATGTGACATAAAGATGTGTTGTCCAAGTCTCGTCTAAAGAGATCAGAAGGGGGTTCATTGGGTAATAATCTTTGGGCGTTGATTGCCATTGTCGAGTGACTAGTCCAACAGTAAGTTACTGACTATGCTTCTGTCTTTAGTGTATTTGAGACTTATTTGTTGACGTCTCTATTAAGGAAATAGAGACATTCTGGACAAGTAATCTTAAATCTGTGAGCTCTAGAGCGTTTGGTACTATGTTCTTGTAGTTGCTCTTTCACTACTTTCTGTCCTATTTTGTATTACACCCTTTTTTGCTCACCATACTTAATGTTTTACTGATCTAAAGGTTTTGCATTTTCTATAAATGTATTGTCTCAAATCATCCTAGGTTAATAACTTGGATTAGCATAGTTTTTCTACAAAATCCAATTTCTTAACTAACATTTTCAGAGTAAGTACTCTAGCTACTCATCTTTTCAGAGGGAAGGCTCTGTTGATTGTGGTAAGCTATATGGAAGGTATCCTAGAAATATCCATACAAATCTAAATTTGCGGTTTCATTTAGTTGATTAAAATAGATAGAAGGTATGTCATGAGAAGAAGCTTTACACGTCCAATTAAAATCACTACTGCATCGTTTACTTAGTGTTTACTTCTAACGTTTTGATCGAACACAAGAGGCCGTTCATGACTGTTGAGGTGAAATATCTAAAAAAAAACTGTTTAGTGGTCTTATGCACAGGTCAAACTTGAAGCAGTCAAACAAAAACAAGATTAATCGTTGAACCTGGAGTTCAGCTATAATAACAAATATTCAATCGCGTTAGGGTTATAAGTATTCTATGTCTAACATTCTCAATAAGTAAAATCAAATAAATTATATCTAACGATAGCAACAGGACAATAATGTGGGTACTTTACACTATGTGTCGAATATGTAATGACTCGGTTGATTATATTGCCATCAACTGGTATCCAACCTAGACAAAAAAATACATCTACATAAATATGATGCAATTTGCATAGATATCGTAATGTACAAAGTTTTCTATTTATTTCCTATACAAGATTGGTTAACTTATATCTCCATACTTCTAAGGAGACCATTGTCATTAACCGACATTGAAACATCAAAGATCATATACTATTTTATTGCAATGACGCAGTAAGCTAACACGTCTTTGATAATTATGACGTATTCCTAATTTTGTTTACTTATTATTTACAACTGATTAGTGTAAACTGTCTTGTAGTAGGCTGAATTAGATCTGAAACCCCTTAAACCTTGTTACAGTTAACCTCAACGGAAACATCTGGGAGCCAAAGGATGCATTATGTAGTGTTATATAGTTGTCAAATTATAATGAGTTGTATGTTAGTTGACAACCTTTCAAACAAACATTTCTGTTGTTGAGACCAATAGTTTAACACATTTTAGCGTTGTATTAAAGTTATTAATTATTTTCATGTTCTAGGATCTTAATATATCTCTTATACAGTCATCAGCTGTTGTGGTTAATTTAGACACCAACGATGTTAGAATGACTACTAAAGATTTCGTTCAATTCAGGCTGCAACTGAGTATCCTAAAGTATAGAGTTACACTATCTCTGTATTTATTGACAAGACACTATGCTGAATATTAAAAACACCTAAACTAATAAAGTACTATCACTAGTTTAGAAATAAAAACAGCTGATCGTTCTAGTATTGAGAACGATGTGGTGCAAAGAAGATGAAATCTAAACCCAGTAACCAGTTTACTTCCTGCCTCTGCTAGCTTAATAACGGAAAACTGGATGCAATGCTTGGGAATATCTCTATCGCGAAGCTCTATAAATAAAATTAAAAAAAATCAACTTAGTAAAAACACTGAAGATGATCAGCTACAACAGCGAATAGCAAATTCAGATTTTTTTTATTTAGTTTGCAGAAAACATCAGATTTTTATAAACGGTCATTGAAACCCTAAGCACTGTAAGGGGCCTTTAGCATTTGAAATACTACATACGTTGACAAAGTAGCTCAAAAAACTAGAATACAACTTGATGTTGTTTGAGAAATTGTTTAAAATATAACACAATTTATTCCTTTCTCAGTTGTTCTAAGTGTCTCAACATAAGTGTAATGCAGATTAAACCTATGTGTTTATTTAAGGGAAAGAAATCTGAGGAATAATATGATAAATACAGGCAAAAGCGGCCAAGCAGGCAGACACCAACCCGTACAATGGATATAGATAGTATATAATTCAATACGAAATAATATTAAGATGTACTGTGGCATTAAGAGTTTCCAATGATTTCGTAATGGAATGTTATATTGCAAACCATGATTTGATGCAGAAGAAAATCAATGTTAAAATCAGAAAAGAACATTGCAAACACTTATTTTTTTACTGATTCAGTAACTCCCTATGAACGTGTGTTGTTTAAAACACAATTCAAATATTAAAAGCTGTTTCATTAAAAAGTATTGAAAAAATTGACCACATAGGCCATAATGTAAACAAATCTGAAAATGGAACTTTGAAGATAACTGGGGCAGAGCCCCAAAAACGAATTTGTTTAGTTTTTCTTTTGATGGCACATCTACAGACAAAGACCTTCAAACTTCTACACCCAGCCGTTCTCTCAAATTAGTGGAGACAAAGTTTCCAAACAAATATTTAGATTCCCACGTGTTAAAATTATGGGAGAAACCATAAGTTTTATGTAAAATTCAACCCAAACTAATAAAGATTTGAATAATAAACAACAGTTTGCAAAACTACAGATCAGGGCCATTTATTTGACACTTTAATAATAAAAATCGGTACAAAAATGAGGGAGGAGTTCTGTTCACAAAAATCAGCTTAGCGTATTATATAACTATAGAAGATTGTAGCAGAAACGCTAAAAAACATGTTCAAACACAGTTCTGTAGTCACTAACTCAAATTTTAACGATTTAGGCAATTTTAACAAATGGTCATAAACGTTCATAAACGCGAAGAAACATAATCAAACACTCTGTGGTCATAAAAAAAAGAAATAATATGGATCAACTGGAGCGTTTTTAGACCACATGAAGTAAAAATATTGCAAAACTTTTGGAACGTTGCCAACTAGTCCAACAACTAGTGTTATATTAAAACAGTAAATTTAGCTAAAATTCTTAGTAACGACCATAAACGCTCGTAAACGCTAAGTTCAAACACAGTTCTGTAGTCATAAACGAATTACAATAAAAAACTTAACAAATAAAGATGTATTGTCCAAGACACATATGAAGACCGGGATTAGCTGAGTGATGATCACTGGCCGTTCGGTAGTTTTAGAGCCCATTGTCCAAATAAAACGCTTCTATTAAATTCAACAGTTGGTTGTTGACTCATACCATTCTTACAAGACATGACACAGAAGCTTGAGAACGCAGGAGAGCACCTTTAATACTTAATGCCTTAATATTTTATTATGAAATTGTGACCATACAAAGTAGGTATGTTAAGTCAAGTATGAATGGAGATGAGTGAAGATGAACTTGGTATATCGAACCTGTTGAAATAGCAGATATTAAAACTAGGTACATTAGTGTGTATATTTCTTCACGGAGAATCTGCAGCTGCGGTGTAAGTAGTTGGGTAAGGTCAGTGTCGGTTCCAATGCCGTCAACCTGTTTTGGGCGGGTCTTAGAGTAAAAGTCACCACTCTAATGTACTATGTGTTTCATTAATGTGAACTTGTACAGATTTGTTCTAACAAGCATTGTTTGGCCCGCCCAAAACAGGTTGACGGCATTGGAACCGACACTGACCTTACCCAACTACTTACACCGCAGCTGCAGATTCTCCGTGAAGAAATATACACACTAATGTACCTAGTTTTAATATCTGCTATTTCAACAGGTTCGATATACCAAGTTCATCTTCACTCATCTCCATTCATACTTGACTTAACATACCTACTTTGTATGGTCACAATTTCATAATAAAATATTAAGGCATTAAGTATTAAAGGTGCTCTCCTGCGTTCTCAAGCTTCTGTGTCATGTCTTGTAAGAATGGTATGAGTCAACAACCAACTGTTGAATTTAATAGAAGCGTTTTATTTGGACAATGGGCTCTAAAACTACCGAACGGCCAGTGATCATCACTCAGCTAATCCCGGTCTTCATATGTGTCTTGGACAATACATCTTTATTTGTTAAGTTTTTTATTGTAATTCGTTTATGACTACAGAACTGTGTTTGAACTTAGCGTTTACGAGCGTTTATGGTCGTTACTAAGAATTTTAGCTAAATTTACTGTTTTAATATAACACTAGTTGTTGGACTAGTTGGCAACGTTCCAAAAGTTTTGCAATATTTTTACTTCATGTGGTCTAAAAACGCTCCAGTTGATCCATATTATTTCTTTTTTTTATGACCACAGAGTGTTTGATTATGTTTCTTCGCGTTTATGAACGTTTATGACCATTTGTTAAAATTGCCTAAATCGTTAAAATTTGAGTTAGTGACTACAGAACTGTGTTTGAACATGTTTTTTAGCGTTTCTGCTACAATCTTCTATAGTTATATAATACGCTAAGCTGATTTTTGTGAACAGAACTCCTCCCTCATTTTTGTACCGATTTTTATTATTAAAGTGTCAAATAAATGGCCCTGATCTGTAGTTTTGCAAACTGTTGTTTATTATTCAAATCTTTATTAGTTTGGGTTGAATTTTACATAAAACTTATGGTTTCTCCCATAATTTTAACACGTGGGAATCTAAATATTTGTTTGGAAACTTTGTCTCCACTAATTTGAGAGAACGGCTGGGTGTAGAAGTTTGAAGGTCTTTGTCTGTAGATGTGCCATCAAAAGAAAAACTAAACAAATTCGTTTTTGGGGCTCTGCCCCAGTTATCTTCAAAGTTCCATTTTCAGATTTGTTTACATTATGGCCTATGTGGTCAATTTTTTCAATACTTTTTAATGAAACAGCTTTTAATATTTGAATTGTGTTTTAAACAACACACGTTCATAGGGAGTTACTGAATCAGTAAAAAAATAAGTGTTTGCAATGTTCTTTTCTGATTTTAACATTGATTTTCTTCTGCATCAAATCATGGTTTGCAATATAACATTCCATTACGAAATCATTGGAAACTCTTAATGCCACAGTACATCTTAATATTATTTCGTATTGAATTATATACTATCTATATCCATTGTACGGGTTGGTGTCTGCCTGCTTGGCCGCTTTTGCCTGTATTTATCATATTATTCCTCAGATTTCTTTCCCTTAAATAAACACATAGGTTTAATCTGCATTACACTTATGTTGAGACACTTAGAACAACTGAGAAAGGAATAAATTGTGTTATATTTTAAACAATTTCTCAAACAACATCAAGTTGTATTCTAGTTTTTTGAGCTACTTTGTCAACGTATGTAGTATTTCAAATGCTAAAGGCCCCTTACAGTGCTTAGGGTTTCAATGACCGTTTATAAAAATCTGATGTTTTCTGCAAACTAAATAAAAAAAATCTGAATTTGCTATTCGCTGTTGTAGCTGATCATCTTCAGTGTTTTTACTAAGTTGATTTTTTTTAATTTTATTTATAGAGCTTCGCGATAGAGATATTCCCAAGCATTGCATCCAGTTTTCCGTTATTAAGCTAGCAGAGGCAGGAAGTAAACTGGTTACTGGGTTTAGATTTCATCTTCTTTGCACCACATCGTTCTCAATACTAGAACGATCAGCTGTTTTTATTTCTAAACTAGTGATAGTACTTTATTAGTTTAGGTGTTTTTAATATTCAGCATAGTGTCTTGTCAATAAATACAGAGATAGTGTAACTCTATACTTTAGGATACTCAGTTGCAGCCTGAATTGAACGAAATCTTTAGTAGTCATTCTAACATCGTTGGTGTCTAAATTAACCACAACAGCTGATGACTGTATAAGAGATATATTAAGATCCTAGAACATGAAAATAATTAATAACTTTAATACAACGCTAAAATGTGTTAAACTATTGGTCTCAACAACAGAAATGTTTGTTTGAAAGGTTGTCAACTAACATACAACTCATTATAATTTGACAACTATATAACACTACATAATGCATCCTTTGGCTCCCAGATGTTTCCGTTGAGGTTAACTGTAACAAGGTTTAAGGGGTTTCAGATCTAATTCAGCCTACTACAAGACAGTTTACACTAATCAGTTGTAAATAATAAGTAAACAAAATTAGGAATACGTCATAATTATCAAAGACGTGTTAGCTTACTGCGTCATTGCAATAAAATAGTATATGATCTTTGATGTTTCAATGTCGGTTAATGACAATGGTCTCCTTAGAAGTATGGAGATATAAGTTAACCAATCTTGTATAGGAAATAAATAGAAAACTTTGTACATTACGATATCTATGCAAATTGCATCATATTTATGTAGATGTATTTTTTTGTCTAGGTTGGATACCAGTTGATGGCAATATAATCAACCGAGTCATTACATATTCGACACATAGTGTAAAGTACCCACATTATTGTCCTGTTGCTATCGTTAGATATAATTTATTTGATTTTACTTATTGAGAATGTTAGACATAGAATACTTATAACCCTAACGCGATTGAATATTTGTTATTATAGCTGAACTCCAGGTTCAACGATTAATCTTGTTTTTGTTTGACTGCTTCAAGTTTGACCTGTGCATAAGACCACTAAACAGTTTTTTTTTAGATATTTCACCTCAACAGTCATGAACGGCCTCTTGTGTTCGATCAAAACGTTAGAAGTAAACACTAAGTAAACGATGCAGTAGTGATTTTAATTGGACGTGTAAAGCTTCTTCTCATGACATACCTTCTATCTATTTTAATCAACTAAATGAAACCGCAAATTTAGATTTGTATGGATATTTCTAGGATA
>NW_026543497.1:0-26382 GCF_028750875.1 Macrosteles quadrilineatus
CTTGACAGTAGCAAACTTAGTTCTTTTGTTGGCTCTCTGTCTTGTGTTAACATCTGGTCTGAACAGTTCTCTTATGATGAACCTTACTACCAAACCATGCGACAAGCTCAAGATTCTAAGTCTTGCTGATGTGTTAAGCAAAGTCAGAGTAGGCAATATGACCGTTGAGGACATCCGTCTAATTGAAAGCAAGAAAATACATCTTAATGGAAAAACTGCTTGTGAAAACCTTTCTCTATTAGGAGATTACTTGTCTGGCTTTACCCAACAATTCTGTGTGTCTTTGTTCAACTGGTTACCAATGCTCCATAATAAATGATGAAATGGTCAATAGAATAAGTGGTCCTGTCGTTAACATTGGTTGCAAAAGACTCAGTTGACTGTCTACCTCGTCAACAAAACAAAGGTTAAAAAGATTACTGTCCTCTTACAACTCTGACTGCAGCAGAACGGCTGGTATGGAGAAAATTATTCCTATTAAGGTTGGTGCTAAAGTTATGTTGCTTAGAAACATTGACGTCACTGTGGGGCTAGTTAACTCCGCCATTGGAACAGTAACGGGGTTGAGGTTTAATACAGACAATTCTGATGACGTAGACTCAGTGACAATTAACTTTGATTGTGCATTACCCATCACCTACAGCGAGTAAACGTCAAGTTTCAAGTTAATGGATAACGCATTTGTGTATCGAGAGCAATTCCCGATATCGATGTCCTACGCGGTTACAATTCGACAAATGCCAGGGCCTCAGCTTAAATAGCGTAATAATTGATATTGGGGGGAGTCCATATTTACATGTGGCCAATCATATGTTGCCTTGTCACGAGTGACTTCATTAGAAGGGCTTCATCTTATTAACTTTAACCCAAGAGATGTGAAGCCTCAGAATATCCGCCATTCTCGAATACAACAGACTAAGGCAGAAGTACAGGTCTGACCTTCCACTTTACAACACAAGTTGTGACTCCTCTTCGGCTCCTTCATGTGAGAGACAGGAAGTGGTGCCAGACCAAAAATGTCGAAAAAGTGCAGGATGAGAGTACAAAACCGGTACCCTCTGCAAAGACTACCGGAAGATCGAGAGTTCAGTCAACTTTAGCATTAAAATTTATTTTTTTTTTTCAGAGAAAAGAGTATTTTTATATTTGAACGGTTAATTTTCTCACAAAATAATAATAAAATCTAACAAAAAACCACTAAGTGGTAACACTTTTCCCCGCCAAGTCAGCAATCCAAAAAAAGATAATAAATCATTACTTTTTCCGCCAAGAAAAACAATGTAATTGTATGTAAGTTTGGCAACTTGGCGGCAGACTTTTGCTTGGTTTTTTTTATTTAAGTTACGTTCGTGGATAATTTCACAATCAACTTCTCTAATTAATTAGTCCAACTAAGTATAATAATTTCGAGGGTAATCAGTAAATATAAAACCATCACTATTATGATTTATGTAATGATGGCACAAATAAGGTCAAGTTTTGTAAAATAAGCTCTCACCTAGCAATGTACTAATGGGAAAGATACTTGCTCAATGAAGACTAGTTTTATGGTATTTTTAAAGTGATCGAGCAAAAGTCTGCCGCCAAGTTGCCAAACTTACATACATTACATTGTTTTTCTTGGCGGAAAAAGTAATGATTTATTATCTTTTTTGGATTGCTGACCTTTGGCGGGGAAAGTGTTACCACTTAGTGGTTTTTTGTTAGATAAAACTTTAATGATAGGGTTTGTTTCTGTTTACCTTTTTCAACCTATTATTTCAAATTTAAATCGGATTGTAAATATTTAGTTAACGCATCATTTTCCTATAAAATACTTAAATTATTCAATCAGCTCACACTTCGTAGAAGAAGACTTAGAACAATAACAAGTAGAACTTTTGAGCCCCATATAGTTTAATCGTCGGCTTTTGTTCCGCGCTTATAATCTTTAGGAGTTATTTTATGGATCGAGATATTAAAACGCCCCCTTTTTAAAAGCTGGACAAAAAACCTTCATTCAATTTTTTTATCCCTAAAAAGACTTAAGATGGAAACGCAAATAAAGAGGTGGTGCATGAAAACTTTTAAATAATCCAGGAAATAACGTAAGGCTGTTACTGATTAAGTAGTCTACATAATAGATATACATAAATATGACGAAACAGAACTCAAAAAGAAAACTGATATTGATAATGCTATTGTTTATTGAAGTAACATTTCTGTTTAATGATTTTTATTTGATATATAAAACTAAATAGCTTATTAATCAGCATTGAAAATGCTGTTGAATTTATAAGAAAGTATATACGTCTATACTTAGAAGTATATATTTACACTAGCTCTGTTGACTCACTAGACTGTAAACAAATATGAAAAATCGGAAGTGGGGATCCATATGGATTAGATCTTTTGGCATTCACCTATTGTTTTATTAGACTATTTAGATTTACTTTCTGTTTATAAAACTGTTGAGGTGGATTACACTTACATCAAATTTGCATATTTGCAATATACGTCCGTTTATTTTAATTTTGGTTACATTAAAATACAACACCTTGAATAATAGTAATGCAACAGTTATTGAGGTGCAAAGCTCCTATAAGTATTCAAAAGTAATTTTTAAATCAATAAAACCCACGTTTATTCCTTGATAAACATAACATAAATAAAAATAAAAACCAGATTTTATCCATAGAATTATTAGCTTGTAAGCTAGCATTTTGTATTAATTGCATTACATTTTTATAGTAATGTCTTATGAATAAAACCCAGCATAAATATTTAACCGTATACAAGTTGAAGATTCCGTAGAACTTTCACTGGAATAGCTATGGCCATGTAACCATGTTTCAATGAAAAGCATTTTTCGATTTACAGTTGATTACCAGCTGTAGGGCAAGGAATTCACTTATTAAACCTTGGAATTTTCAATAAAATGTGGAAACGAAAACTAATATGTTCATACTGTGGTAACACATCGTATTGTAAATTTTGGTCATATCGATTTTCAATGTAACTCAATTAGCTTTCGACATGCAATTGAAAGACAGTTTTTTCAATTTTACATGAAGCCGCATTTACTAATTAAAGGCAAGGTTTATAATATTTGTAACTTGATACTTAAATTTCTTTCAAGTGATAATTACTGCACTGTGACTCACGTATTGGTATGGGAAATAAACCTGTTTTTTTTGGCAAATTTCCCATATGGGGAAAGTACCGTAGGTCTTATAGTAAGACCTAAACCTGGGACTAATTTACTCTTTCGTTTTGAGGTCACCAAAGGCCAAAGACACCATCCGTTCAAATTCGTATGTATAAATATTTATTGTATATATATATATATATTTTTTATTTATACGTATGTGTGGTGTTTTGTCCATTAGCACGATAAATCGAGCAAAAGTGGTCCGATTTTGAAACAAACGTGTAAACCTACGTTTATTCGAACAATGCGCACGAACCAGCGTGATCCGACCATTGGGAACGGGGTTTTATGTGAAAATTTATATTTTAAAAATTGCGTTTTTCACATTTTTGGCCCTACAAACAAAAATTTTCTCAATTTCTTTCCAAACCATTTTGTGGAGCTTAAAAATAAATACCTTTTTTTATGGAAGCATCGTTTTTATGCTAACAGTTACGGAGGTAATTCAAAAATTTTAGATTTAAAATGTCCATGTTATTCTTATGGAGAATGGATAATCTGTTGTAGTTTGCTTTGTTTATGGATATATTTCAATCAAATTTGGCAATTTTTTATTTCATACTAAGCTATCAACATTTTAATGAACACCCTTCCCTGTAGGAGAAAACCTACAGTACTTTGTAATGTTTTAGCGAATTTCCCATATAGGGAATAAGCTATTACCGTAGTACTCATGGTAAGACCTGGACGCGGGACCGATTTTTTTTTCGTTTCGAGGGTCCCTAGAGACCAAAAACACCATCCGTTCAAATTCATATATAGTATATATATTTATATATTTATATATTTATATATATATATATATATGTGTGTGTGTGTGTGTCCGTTAGCACGATAACTCGAGCAAAAATGATCCGATTTTGATGAAATTCGGTACAAACGTGTAAACCTACGTTTATTCGAACGAGGTTCGCGATCCAGCATGATCGGACCATGGGAACGGGGGTTTATGGGGGCTTTTATGGGGTAAAAATGGGTTTTTCGCATTTTTTACCCAAAAAACATAAAATTTAGCAATTTCTTTCCAAACCATTTTTGTAGAGCTTAAAAAAAAACAAATAATTTAGTATATTGAAGCGTTATTATGCGCCTAATGGTTACAAAGAAAATTCCAAAAAATTGTAAATTTAAAATTCCCATGTTATTCTTATGGAGAATAAGTAAACTGTTGTAGTTTGCTTGTTTATGAACATATTTTGATCAAATTTGAAAAATGTTTTTATTTCTTACTAACTATTAACATAAAAAAAAACAGTTTTACCTCCCTGATGCAGCAAACCTAAGTACTTGTTAAACTAATTCGATTTAAATCGGGAATAAATGTTATATTTTTAAGTAGACATTTCAGTGTAAATCAAATGGAAATTCGCTTAGTCTGCAGGTTTGCTGCGGCGGGGGTATTTGTTATTTAAATAGAAAATTAACCTGACAATCTTAAGGGAATATTTTAGTAGGAATCCAGCCAGGTAAATAGAAATCCGCTTAGTCTGTAGGTTTGCTGCGACGGGGTATGTTTACAATATGTCAAAAGAGACACAAATATATTCCCGTATATCAGTTTGCAAATTGTTAAGTCGGTAACTACACAAAGGGTTCTGCAAATGTAAAACAGACAAGTGCAGCAGCGAGGATTTCAGTCTGCAACATCGTTACGTTTTCACATTGTCACTACTTTATATGCTCGACTTGTCTTCTTGCTCCAGATTTGTTCTTTCGTGTCTTTTGAACCTTCAACAATTTCGAAAATCGTACTAATCGTATGAATAAACCCTTTTTGTTTGAAAACAAGATGATTCTTTTCTCCATAGTATGGAATAAGTACTATTGTTGCACTTTTAAGACCTAATGTGAGACAAATAATTACAGTTTATGAGTGATTTACTACACGGACAATTTGTTACTGCTAAAATAGTAGGTAACGAAATAGCTATTTGTGTAACTAGGGCGCAAAGTGGCACTTTGCTGCACTTGAGAGAAATGTTTACGAACAAGCCGCAGGTGAGTGCGGGTAGTTTCTCGAGTGCAGCCAAGACACTTTGCACCCGTGTAACACATTATTTTTTTTTCAGTTTCTATCAAGCATATGGTTAATTGATTTGATACAAGTGATGTTTTGCGAATTAAACCTAAATGAAACTGTTTCACAAACTGAATGACATTTTACAAACATAATGAATAAATATCTAAATGCAATTTTTGGTTTGTAAAGTTTGTGTTAACACTCGACAACAGGTTAAAGGTAGTTAAGGCCAAAGCGTTGAACGACAAATAAACACTGCACTAGCTGATCGATTTAGTTGAGTCGGTTGTGTTGACAACTTGTTTTCAAGCGTACAAGTATTACGTGCCTAACACATAAACACAACACATAAACTATATTTTGAGTTTTTAGGTGAAACGGAGTGCAGGATGGTAAAATGAATCAGCTACATTGCATGTTATTATTAGTGCGAGAAACCCCGCTTTATCAGGTAACTGTAGGAAATAGTTATTTGTGTAACTAGTGGGCAAAGTGGCACTTTGCTGCACACGAGAGCAATGTTCGGAATGATCTCGAGTGCAGCAAAGGCCTTTTTCACTCGTGTTACACATTCACACACATTCATTCATTTTTCTACAGTCACTATAAAGCATATAAATAATAAGTCTTTCGAACACTATACAACTGGTTTTTAGGTTCAGCTGGCAACACAAATAGGTGCCCTAGAGAAAGTAGTACGCGGTCCGTAATTTTCAGTGGTTTCCGTGCCTACAAAAAATGCTTTAAAGGTATTTTCTTGATTATTAAGATCGTAGGAATGTTTTAAAAAACGTTTTAAAGGAAAGTCCAGAAAGTTCAGAAATACCGAAACTATAAACACGAAATGACAGGTTAAATCGTAGTTATAATAGTCAATCAGCTGCTCATAGTATTATTATCTTTAAGTGTTGCCAACCTATTTCCAAGCGTACACGGATTACGTGCATAATAGAACCACGCTGTTTTGTGTTGTTTCGTTGGAATCCTGGTTTGCGACAAAGTATAAACCGTACGACAAAGTATAAATATGCAGCAATTAGCAGCTTTCTGTTCTATAAACAGTACAAGGAAGCCAACTTTGTCGGGTGACTGTAGGAAAAATGCATTGTCTAATACAACAGCAAAACAATCACTCCAACGCTGCTCTATAAGAGAGAAAGTATAATGATTGTGTCGGTAACTCATGTTTTGTAAGTTAAATTATTTTTGGATCTTTTGGTTATACATTTATAAATCGATCTAACTTTGATACGTTTCATTAATTGTGTTTCAAACTGTCAATGTCAATACGTCTACCGTCAGAGTCTCCCGTCAATAAACTTCTGTTGGAGATCGTGAATCAGCAATTGTTAACAAAGTTTTCGATCCACAAGTTGACAACAGGGACTACGTTACTACCTCTAAATTACTGTGGATAACTCAACTTTTCATGTGCAATAATGTCAGTGTGGGTCCATTGAAAATTGACAATCAGTGAGATTTTACAATTTTACCAGGTCCCTTCACTACTAACTTTAAGTTACGTGGTGGTGCCACTATCCTCTAGTTCTAGTCTAAAGTAATGTTTTAATCTTTTTAGATTATAGATAAGTGTTCTGAATGTGATGATACTGATACAACATATCTTAACGGTATTAAACTATATTTAAAGACATTCTTTTAAAGAAAACCATTAGACTTTTATAAAATGTAGAGTTTGTCGATGAATACTTGTTTTCGTCACATGATTATTTCAGAACCTTTTCAAGCTAACCATGGCATTTTGTAATTTTAGTAAAAATACAGACTAGTGTAAAATATTGCATTTTCTACTGGTCAGGGTCTGTTCCTTCCTACTTTGTTAACACATAATTTTACTGCAGTTTTATTAGTAGGCCTAGTGATAGCATATATAGTCAATACTTAGTCCCTAACAATACTACCTCTCTTCCTACACTCATCTCCATTCATACTTGACTTAAAATACCTACATTCGCATGGTCACCATTTCAGAATAGAGTAAAGTATAATTTGTTTCCAACAATTAAAACTGTCCAGCATCTTTAATAACACTTACTAAGAAGAACCAACATAATGTTACTTAATCACATAACATTTAGGTTTTGTAAAATTTATGAAATACATAATAATTAAGCTATTTACCTTGGAATAGTTAACAAAACTCGTTGTGTATAAACTCCACTAATTTCAAATATTTAATTTTTTTCCATTCCAACTTGACAGCTCCAACCTGAACTGTTTGTGGTAATAAATTTAAGTCTATAACTAATCAGCTGATCATAGTCGAATAAAACTGTTAATTGCAAAACCCAAACAATATAGATTTATTGATTAGAAATTAACTAATTAATTCTTTTCCGCACTAATAGCCTAAGAATCGCTATTAAATTGTGCTGTAAGGTGAATAAAATGCAATTAGGTCTTGTTCTCATTCTAAGTTTGGTGTCTTCTCGTTTTCTCATTTTGTTTTGAATTTTATAACTTTCCTTTGTTTTATAATAAGTTATTAATGGTATAATTTATATTTACATTATTCCTACATGCATTATAACTATTATTCTGGGGGTTAAGTTATTTTATTAGATAACCATTGTTTATCAACCCAAAAGCTATTTATATCCGTACGTTTTCATTAATAGTTCTGTCACAACGAAAGGTATTCCAAAATAGAAACCCTTAGGATAACCTTCCTTATGTCTATGTTTCTACTAAGCCAGTACAAGTAATACACTCACAAATATATTAACAACAAATTTTTTCAATAACAGTTACTATATCTTAATTTTAATGTATTAAAATTCACTACCTGATTGCTTTCATTTTTTTATGTTTACTGATCACTAAACTAAACTATTACGATAGAACTTAAAAGTTTTGAAATCGGCCTTCTCTCTATATCTGAAGTTCCCATATACACAGTTATTTTTTATTAGAACCGTGCCTATAATTGACATTCCAAGTTAATTTTAAACTCCTATTTAATATTTATACTAGATGACTAGATCAAATTTAAAATAATTGAAATAAAATAATTTAAATATTCATCTTTGCAGTAAGATAACACTTTTCCGTCCAAGTATTTGATTGTTGTAACTAACTTGTGCCACACAGCTTGATGGGACTATTAAACTTAAAAAACCAACTTTGTTTATTTTATTGTTGAGTTAAGCTGTCCAATTCTCCGGCTTAAATATTTTTCTCGGCCAAACTTATTGGAAAAAGCTTAAAAATCGTGTATCATATTATAAATCAAAATGTTTATGATAACACTAACTATTACTAATAATTTTTTTATTTATATTACTGATATTTTGTATTGATACACTAAAGTAGACCTAAATCATTGAAGAACAAACTAAGACCATTTAAAATGTGATTTGATATTTTAATAAATACTATGGGAATTGCATAAACCAAGAAGCTTCAGGCAATACCATACTTTATTTTCAAACACACTTTCGTAGAGTGTTCAGTTTAAAACAAGTATGTTCAGATAATTACTCTGTGGTAAAATTAGTCTGACATTTTAACATCCTTTGAAGTGGCGTTTCAAGCGCTCCGTTGAACTGTATAGTGATGTAGGTATTTGAACATTTGACTCGCTCCATATGGTTCAAAACCAAAAGAACATTACTGAAAACGCTCAGATATTCAAATGAATATATAATGCAGATCTTCTGTATCGTTCAGGCTGACAAGCTAAACAATATAAAGTATATCATTATATTTAATAATTAAAACTATCCATAATACTAATGGTATTATCTCGATATTACTACCTATAGCTATTTTTTATCCAGTGACAAACTCAAAACCTTCAAGTTCATGACAAATACCTACAAAAACTTGGAAATGTGATGCTGTGATAAGTACCAAATGCAGTTTTATTATCATTATTGTTTCTATGAAGTTTCATCCATACAAAAGATTTAGGAGTAAAATTGTATCGCTAGTCATCTTTTATAGTTTTTTATCTGTCATTTTCAATAAAAGTAGAAATTCATTAGATGAGGACTATCAGTATGCATCCTTTTGTATAAAAAAACACTTTTGACCGTTAGTTTTCTCGGACCAATACAACGATTTGCCCACGTTTTGTTGAAGTTCGATGTTGTCAATATCTCTAAACTGTTTGTCAAAAGTTCCTCTAACAGTAACAAGGAACTGTCGGAGACTCTCAAACTTAAGATATAGTGATATGTATGGGACAGATTTGTCTTTCTACCTTAAAAATGATAGAATTTTCAGATACAAATAATATTCGAAAATAATTTGTGACGACAATTAAAAAAATTTGGTTAACTGTTCGTTAGAAACTACACATGTCTTACTCCAGCGACTTTCCAAAAAGATTTTTCCATAATGTAAACAGACTGGGACCGTCACGTCGTTCTGTAATCCAGCTACTTGGAGGTCACGAATAGTGGATTTATAGGCATGATCAATGGATGCGGTACTCCCTTGTGTGGATTAACGTCTGCACTAGTGAGTACTACAACTATCTGAGGTACTATCCTAATAATTAGACCAATCCATAAATAAAAAGTCAAAAATGTGGTTCGGATTCAATTGTAAACTGTAGGTCCCTACCATTAACTACTGTGTCTAAGGAACATGTCGGTCTTAAGTAAGTAATAAGACTACAAGATCACGCCACTCATCCTACATTCATCTCCATTCATACTTTGCTTAAAATTGCCCCCTTTGTATGGTTGCCATTTTAATAAAATGTATTAAAGTATTAACAAATAAATAGTTTTTGAGTATGCAAATCTCAAACACTTAATTCAAACATAAAATTCTGTTATAACTATGAGGGTCGTTGATGATTTAATTTTAATAACTTTACATTTAAATAACTTGAATATGGTGTTAATGATTACTCAATAAAATTCAGTTTTTGGTTCAGCTTACTATAAAATACTTTTTTCTTTTAACATGTATTTATTTTTAATGACTTTCAAATTATTTGAAGACATAATAAAAGATATTAACGTGAATATTAACATGGGTAGATAGGTATATTGAAGCATTAATGTACCTTTATGTTATTACGATCACTTTGACAGAAGCAGCTTAAGTGTTCGGATCAAGCAATCAATTAGGGATTATGGTTATGTATTGGGGTTACAGCCAACACTTCAAAACAGATAATGCATTGAGCCTGAGGCTAGGAAAGCTATTGTAGGTAGAAAATGCTTTGCTGTGTAATTGAATTTCCATATTTTTAGTGTAAAAACGTTAGTTACTTTTTTACGTATTTCGGAAAAACATCCGTTTTAACATGCGTTGAGGGTAAGAAATGCCTATTGTGGTCCCTAGAGAGTAAATAGTATATTTCATCACTAGGGCGTAGAGTGACTTTTCAAATAGCTTAATTTTGATAGAGTTTCAAGGATAACCCATAAATAAGCAACAACAAATAAACAACAAATAACAACAAACAAAATGTGGAAAACAACACGATTTTAGTAATAGTTGAGCGTATTGAGAACAAATAAGATGTATGACCACAAAATTATATAATTCTAATAATATCTGAATAACTCTTCCAACTTTTAAACCCTAAATGTAAATTAGCGGACCAGAACCAGAACTCCTCTTTGTTCCAGTTATGAGGTGATGCAAATTGTAGGACAATTCGGTGTTTATGGTAATATTTAAGTGAATACAATAAACGTTGAATGTTGTTTTTTCAATGTAACAGATGACTTAAACAATTTCAATATATTTTCAAAATTTTTTAGGTGATTATGCTACAGTAATAGCAAAACATGAATAATTACGATGAGGAACTATTAAAACAAAATAAAATAAAATTACATTTTAAATAAATTTTAATTATTTATCAGCGTAAATTAGATATTTAATTATATTAGACTCAATTCAGTATCTATATTGGATTTCAATTAACCATAAAATAAAAAATCAAATTGCTGTAGGTATAATTTTATTTTATTAAGCTTTACATTTAGTACTAACAGTTATTTATAGATACCGCATCATCTAACGCACAATCCTTCAAATAAATCTCTATAAAATATTCAAAAAGCACTTCTGTGATTTGTGGAAGCAAACTTATCGGATTACCTACTTGGATGTAATATTTAACTCTGAGCTTAGGTAAAATATCGACGTATTTTTGCTCCAGAATCAATTTCTTTCCAATTTCAAGTTTATAAAACTATTTTTATAATTCTTCAATATGCATGTTTTTCACTTACATTGGTTTTTCATGGTTGTTATATCTTATTACCTACTTTATTGATAAGATATACATCATACACTTACTTCCGAATTTTCGTTAATCATCCTTACACGATTTCCAACTGATTAAAAATCATACAATATAATTATAAATCTTGTAAAACCTCATTCATGTTAGGTAGGTTTAATTAAATTAAACACGTTAGGTAAAGTCTTACTCGAGATAACTTTTAAGTATCTCTTTTATTGCTTAGCTACGCTTCATTCACTTTGATTACTAGTTTATCTCTTTGAGATAATGACGTCTCTTGGTACCATCCATGTGGAAGATATCTTCTGATAAGGAGCAATTGCTGTTAGCATTTCATATATATTTCTTCTCAATGAGCAATATATTCTTTTTATTTAGGTATTTGATTTCATTTGTTTCCACAATAAAACTTGAAGTTGAAAAAAGTTTATCTCCTCAATGAATAATTATATTACCTCTAAATGAATTTTTTTCTAACTAAATCACTAGACACAATATTTTTAACCATTAACACTTTTACATGATCAAAACACCAATAATACAACTCAACTTTGAAGTTAACTACCGAAACTACATTTTATATGCAAAATATTTCTATCAAAACTTGTAGTGAAATCAAATTTATCAGAAATTGTAATCGGAAACTTACATAAAACAAGTTTATTTTATTTGAAAACTTATTATTTCCCAAAAATCTAGCAGATACCACTTCATCTGAAATGTTCTTGGTAAACAATTAAAGCATGTTTACTCTAGAGTCTTCCACGTAGTTCCAATCGCAAGAACTCGTTATGTTTAGAGTTTGAAGTGTATTTCAATTTCACAATATAACAAATTTCAAGATACATTTTATACTTTCGTTTTGCCTTTCTTTATATTTAACATAAATAAATTGATACTTTAAAACCCTATAATTATTGTTTAGTTTTCTTCAAAGCGAGATCAAAATGTATCTTTAACAATGCAGCCAAATTGATTTTTTGTTCAATCATGATGTTGTCTCATAAAAATATGGAATTAGACACAATAGGATCGGTTATTAAGTGATGGTTTTAAGTGGTATTTAAGAGTAGCTTAGGTTAGTTTTAAAGTCTTTTGATATGTTTTGTACAATTTCCATTACCACTGAAACCTGTAAGACTTTTAATTAATTCACAGCGACTCAAATTGAATACGTTGCTGATACATATTTCAATCTGCATGTAATTTGATTGATAGATATTACATAAACAGTAATTTTGATGACCCGAGACCTTTGTTAACATAACATTGGGCAGGTCTTGTGATAATTGATGATTCTTGTGATCTAGAAATCTCTACATATAAATTATCCCAGGCCCTATCAAAGACGCCACTATTAGTATTACAAAGTTGTGATTCGATCCACTTGCATTGCTGTACTCAACTTTACGAATTTTTGTTTTCCAATGCAATAGAACGTTGAAACACATAGTATCACTATGTAGCACTATGTATGATCATCTGGTTTCAAAATTAAATTGTTTTTATTTAGATTGAAAATAATCTATCTTGACGGAAGATTGTAATAGATGCTGTATAACTGTATCTACAATGATGCTCTATTTCACATAGAATTGCCAATGGAATTAACGATCACAGTGTAACAAATTTGTTTTTTTATTATCATAATCTTTCCCGATGAGAATCTCGATAAATTCAAATAAAATTAATTGTTTTCATAATGTCGTAAGTTGGTATGAAATAGATAAGTGCAATCAACACTAATAACGATTGGTAAATATAGGCACGTTCTACAGATACTTTTGATGAAAGTTTGGCATACCTGATAAACTCACACTAAGAGCGGGGAAGCATGGTGCTTGGTATATTTCTGTGCTAAACTGATTTATTCACTTCAAAGCAGAAAATGAGCCCGTTCTAATAGCAATTAATCTGGGAGTAAGCTGAAGCTGAAGTCGTTACACAAACATAAACTTTATCGTGTTTTTAAAAGAATTTCCCATCAGTTAATTTGGTAAATCAATATGTTAAGTCAAGTTCATGATGAAATACATATTTAAATATTACTTTCATTAAATATATTAATTCTATTGTCATATGTATTTCAGAACTATTTATTAAATTTGTTCAAAAGGTTTTATTATGTTTCAGTGTTTTTGTTTTCTTGCTAGTTATTATAGTAACGTCTTTAATATTGAAAAGCACTTCAAATTGATCACAAGTGCTCCTCACGTAATGGGTTTAGATTCCTCATAAGGCCAAATTCATCTATTTATACCTAAATTCGTTATTCGACGATAATTTCTTGTTTGCACAGTATAATAAATAGTTCAAATCACTATCCACTTTAATGTCTTCTTAAAAATATACTTGACGATTTCACGCAAGCTAGTATGTTACTGTTATTAAGTTCCTAATTAGTTTTTTGATAGTGTTGTTGTTTTAGTTGAAAATAAATTTTTTATCATAATGGTTATATGATGACTCATATCCAGCAATGCCATATAAATCTAATGTAATTATATATGGAGTTTATATAGGGTGATTACCGAGAAACGTATGTTTTTCATATAACTAGTATTCAGGCAATTCAAAGCAAAAAATATATTTATGAGTGGAAAAACAGTGTACACAATATGCAATTTCAGAATAAAATTACTTACAATTTAGTGTTTAAAAATTACATATCTAAGGTCTTCTGCTTTGATACAGTGTTGAAGGTGTTCCTTAAAACTTGCTACTGATTTTGCTTACATATCTCTAGGAATGGTGTTGACTTCCTGGTGAATAGCTTCTTTAAGTTCCTGTATTGTTTGTGGTTTGTTTATGTAAATTCTAGATAAAAAAAAACATTGAAAGAAATCGGGAACTGCAAGATCCGGTGAGCGAGAAGGCCAAGTGACATCACCAAAACGTGTGATAACTCTTGTAGGGGATGTTCGAAGAAGGAATTCCATACCAAGCAGAAGGCGACCATCTCAGAGATGTAATTTTTTTAAACTAAATTGTAAGTAATTTTATTCTAAAATTGCATATTGTGTACAGTGTTTTTCCACTCGTAAATACAACTTTTTATCTGAATTGCCTGAATACTCGTTATTTGAAAAACATGCGTTTCTCGGTAATCACCCTATATAAATAACTTCCATTAATAGCATTCAAATTCAATATTACCAACTGGCAAACAATAGACATAATACACTACAGCAAAGCACGAAGGATATATGATAGACTGTCAAGACATGTCTCCTAATACTCTTAAGACCGGCTTGACGTTGTCCCACATCTTCTCGTCACATAGTCGTAATGACGTCATTTCTCCTCATTTCACTGATGACGTCACATGTCACGTGACAACGTCAGTAGGATATATATGTATGTTGTACTTCCGGAGTTTATATGGGCTCTTATGGGAATATCCATCTCAAAATCCGGAGGCGTCTTCCCCCAATACTCTACCATCCAGGATCCCCCACCACCATCAAAGATGGTATCGCGAGACTTGGATACTGATGTTTATTCGGGGGCTTGCATCCCCCCCCCATCGATCGAAAATAAGTAACGATCAAGGTATTAACGATCATAGGCTAGGATACTGATGTTTATTCGGGAGTTTATATGGGCTCTTATAGGAAAGACCTTCCTAAGACCTTCTTAAGACCCCATCGCTTGAAAATAAGTAACGATCAATTATTATGGATCTAAAAGAAAAATATAAAGGGACAAAAAATTGCAGTTTTGACGATGTCTTATAATTAAAATAGTTTAACTAATTTATACATTGTTAATAAATGGACATTTGTTAATAAATGTTTTACATTAAAAACACTTTAGAAATTTATTTTATAAGTTTTTTTTTGTAAACGTAGTATCAGGATTGTAGGGTTAGACAACTGCTTTGGAAATTAATTTTGATGTGTGTTGGATTTAAACACACCTGTTGTTCATTTACTACTTGAAGTGAAGACATTATCGGCTCTTTGTGTATATTTCTGTTGATTTTTGTTACAGCCTATTGACATTGCTGAAAGGTAAATGCTCATATTCAGTGTACATAATCAATTAAATGCTATTGTAGCTGGTTTTCTTCACAATTTCTGAGTTAAATATTAAGGTTTTTAATTATATAACTAAGTGATTCCGGAGTCTGCGAATGTTTTACCTGTATCAGGGGATCAGAAGTGGTCAGCAAACTGGTTTTACGGCAAACACTCGAGTCTCTTATAGTAATTTTTTTACCAGCATGCTAATCTTGAGCTAATGAACATTCATCTCAACTTACAAGTGTTTAAATAGCGTTAAAACGATAGGGTTAGTAACTGTTCAATGCTTTTACATCGACAGATGGTGTCATGGTGCTTGTTAGGTGATTTCAAAACAGTTATCTAAGCTGCTTAGTGATCGATCCAAAATGCTGCTAAACAGTAGATCAACTTCTATGTCTAAAGAATCTTTATACTACCAGTTTTGATTTGTACCTCACCTGTGAATAATATGTAGAGTTTTATTGTGTTTGCAGTGGTCATCACTGTTATCCAGCTGAGTCCCAAAAATAGATTATCAAGGCGGAGATGTCATGTAGTTATCAAGTGAACAATAGACTTTTTTCGGTCATGGTATACACATGTATTTCAACATGTTATCCATACGAGGAGCTCCAAATTGCTTAAAATAATAAGGAACAACTGGAGTTATATTGGAAAAAAACACCACGTTGGGAGTTATTTTGTCAACGGATGTAGTATTTCTAAACGCCCTTAACAGACCATATGTCAATCAAAGGTTTTATACAGAGTCTTTCAAAATTTTAATTTAATATTGGCCGTCTTCCTGTGTTGGTAGTGATATTTTCATTATTGCTGGTTCAAACTGCATCTCTGCCTGTATCAGGGGAGAAGAGGTGAGCAGCAAACTAGTTCAGCAAACACTGATGCTCTTACCACAACATTATTACTTTGATGTTCAAAAGTGATCAAATTCATAACGGTTTTGTGGAAGTGGTGTTCTGTTACAATAATGTTAGTGTTCAAATTACCAACATCAGTGACTCAGCTATTGCGAGTAACCGAAATAGTCATCTGTGTTGAACGAACTACCAGTTCTGATAACCCACTTAGGAAACCCAAAAGTGTAGAGTTATAATGTGTAGCCATGTCAGAGTCAAAAGGAGAACCAGGCAGAATTGTATGTAATTCAAAATAGTCTGATGAAATATATGTACAAATGGTGTGAGTTACTTTTTCAACGACAATGCTAATAAGACAACCTAGTCCACCTTGGTGGTTTGATGTACGTTTATGGATATTTATGCAAACCGAGTTCAATTTGATATACTTGAACATCTTTTAGTAAATTTTTAGGGATTTGTATACGCAAAAGCTGGTTCACACTGCGTCTGCCTGTATCGGGAGAGTAGTACTCAAACTGGTTCAGCAAAAACACCAATGCTCGATTTATTTGTCTTGCTCCATTCCCAATGTAATCAAGCTTACATCTTTACCTACTTTTATTGTGTTGATATAGAAGTGTTAATAAACGGCCAATGTTTCTATGGTATTTTGGATGGTACACAACCTTAATTGTTTCAAATGTCCAAGTTTCCTTAATGTCAGATTCGTGCGTATGCAATATGTTGAAAAAGCTCTTTGATCGTATTGAAAGAACTCCTTGTATTATCAGTTCTGATATGTATCATGTGCATGAAGCCAAAAGGTTGCATAGACGAAGTTTAAATCCAGATGAGTTCATAGATTGTTACATTAACTTTGAGGTGGAATATTGAAACAATACTAAATCTCAAGTATCCTGTCCTGTACATGATCAACGCATGTAACTTTGAGGTGGAAATGGATATTGAAACAATACTAAATCTCAAGTATCCTGTCCTGTACATGATCAACGCATGTAACTTTAAAGGTAATGTTTAAACCAGTGTTTCAATGTCCTAGCGTAATGGGAAAACCTAGGTTCAAGCTGGGGGTTTGAGATTTTGGGATAGAATAACAGCTATTCGAAAAAAAAACTATTTAATTAAATCTAACAAGTTTTAAACAACAGTATCTTCATAACAAATAAACATTGTATCATTTAAGGAAAAAATGATCAAAAGTTAAACAATCAATTAAGACGCCTGAGAATCCCTCTCTCAAACGATAGTCGATCTCGTCACTGTCGAAACCAGTTTTGGACTATGGTCCCTGAGTCGTGACTATGAGATGAAGTGTTGCTGGGCCAGACTCGTGATCACATGAAAACAGAGTGTAAAACATTTGCATTTAATATGTATAATTCATTACTTGAATGCAAAAAGTCTATCATATCAACAATGTTTTGCTTTTGAAATATATGTTTTCTCGAGCATTCAACAATGTCATTGGTGTTTATTGATAAATGAGTTTTGTTGCTTCAGACAATTCATTTCAGATTATGAACAAGTAAATGTGATAATTATGAACTTTTGGTTTAAAAACACCTTAGACCATAGACCAACACAAGTAGACTTAATTGTCAATTTTGAAGCTCGTTTTTTTCTGTTTAGTCTATGTCCGGTGATTGCTAGTGTTGACGATATTCTTTTTTTTGGTTAAATAAGGTTGAAAATGTTTGAAATAACAATGAAGGAATTGTAAAAACCACGACATCTGCATTGTGAGGGACATAACGAACATAAACAAATGGCTTCAGTTGTTCGAGGAATCTACTAATTTAGTATGTTTTATCTATGGTTAATAAGTGCATTCTAGATTCATTTGTTTAGATACTATCCTGATGGCTTAGGTTGATGTTTGGATTTTTTATCCTTTCGATCCTGTGATTGTAGAACTATGGGTGACTTTATCTATCCATTTCAGTTCTATTGACTTCACTGTTTACTTACTTATCAGCATAGTTGTTTTACTTGAGAGTACCAATAGGCTTCATGTATTTAGAGAATACATCAAATGTCAACTTCTGACCAATTGACAATGAGTGTTGCATCACAATTTGTGGCTATGAGACAAAAACATAATCTCTTTTTGGAAGTTATGAGTAGTGATTTTTAAGAAAAGGTATTGTAGGCGTAATTAGTCTGACAAAAATTTTTAAGGCTCATACAAGTTGTCAAAACTATCCTTATGTGTTTGTTGAGTAAACTATTTTAGTTCTAATTTCAATGTGTTGTTGAGAGTTTGGGTTTGATGTTTAACCTGCGTTTTAGTCTATGTTAACACACAAAAAAGTAACAGCGGCCCTAAGGATTGTTTCCTCCCCATACCCAAGAGGTAGATCCGATATGGGCGTTAGCTTATACAGGGTGTTTTTTTTAATGATTATTTCATATTCTCAATTAAAAAAGCTGAAGTTAAGAAAACATAAACAGTTGGTCAAAGTGTCTTACTTGAATAAAAAAACACCCTGTATTACGTGGATCGCCTTTCAGCCCTAGCCACGACTTTTTTAATGTGGTTTATATCCACTGCTGTTACTTTACAATCATAGATACATAAAAACATATTGTACATTATGTGTTTTA
Source organism: Macrosteles quadrilineatus (assembly GCF_028750875.1). NCBI lineage: Eukaryota > Metazoa > Arthropoda > Insecta > Hemiptera > Cicadellidae > Macrosteles > Macrosteles quadrilineatus. The sequence continues at coordinate 18,944 of NW_026543497.1, forward strand.
CACCTAAACAGTTAGTTTTCTTCTTTTCAATGGTGGTTCCTCCTGAAGTCGATAATGGCCGTATGGAAGTGTGTTGATTTTATCAGGTAGAATGTATCTCTTGTCATCGTCAGCACTCAAAGTCACTTTGTTTATGGCAACAGTTGAAACGATATGCTTCTTCGATGAGATGATGTTGTTCATGGTGTAGGTAGACTCACGAGAATACAAACACTGGACGTAGTCTTCAAATTTTATTTTATTTTTCACAACAGATTTTTTTATTCCTTTGACTTTTTTGATGGGACTGCCTCTCTTGTCTATGGCGTAGACCTTACTTCGTAGTCCTACAAAGGCTTTCATCACTTCACCACCTAACTCATCCTTAAACTTCCCAAGAACTTTTTTGTTTTCCTCTGAAAACAGAGGATGGTCCTTGGGATAGTTGCTGGTGTCAAGATGTGTTTGAAGCAATTTTAAGTCTTCGTACAAATCTACTGTCTCAATCTCAAGAAAATAAGAGTCGGTATCCTGGTAGCAAAGTTTCACTCTGTCTCCGTAAAATGGCTTCAATACGTCGTAATAAAAGTTATACATTCGCACTTTACTTAAATCTAAAATACTCATACCAATATAAATAGGTTTGTTTAATACAATTTTTGTCTTTCCCATGTGAATGCCTACCAAGTTTTCATTGTAGACGGTTCGATCGATAAAGTTGGGCTTTGAAATAAGTTTTTCAGCCTTTTTTGGATCTGACACTAACCTTATATCGAGTCTGTTTCGAACCTGTTCCATCGTCTTCCCATATATCGCATTGGACATCAATTTGTAAAAGTCTTTTTCGAATTCGTTGCATGCATTTTTTCTCTTTTCAGTGTTTAGATTAATGAAAGGTTTGAGCCAGTCTTTTTGTTTGAATTGAATTGCACGATGAATCTTTTTCAACTTCAATCCATGACTCAATGCTTGTTTTAGAGCTACATAATGTATCACATATTTTTCTTTGTCTTCAACTGTCGTTAAAAGTTTTTTATGTACACCTCCAGGTGGCACTTTTGTCTCTGCACAGAAAGGTAGATCAGCATGGTCATCGTGTAGTGTTTGTGGATATTCCAGGTCAACTTCAAGTATATATCCCTCGTCAGCGTCGTCAGGTATGGACTCAACATCAATTTCTAAATCATCACACCACTTGAGCCCAGCATAAGGGATATGACGACTTAATGCTTCCCCATATAAGTTATTTGCGTCAAGATAAATTAAATACTTGCTGGGCACATTAGGGTCTTTTGATATATACTTGTTGTTGGCTACGGCGTGACGTTTGATACACTGTGTGATCCCGCCTCGAATTCCCTTCTCAACCATCAAAAACATGTCCATGTCCTTAATGATTTCGAGTTGAATGCCTGTATATTTCAACATTGCATCCCATGCCAGTCCTGGTGTAGTAAAGTAGTAGGCAGGGTCTAAGTTGTATGTCAATAGACAGGTTTTGCGGAAATTTTCAAAGGCATCACACAGAATCAAGACATCACATTTTACGTACAGGTCAGAATACTCTCCTAATGTTTTTATATTGAAAATTTTCCACACGTTTTCCGCATGACTGTAGTCTTCATCGCTTATCTCCTCTTCACTTAGTCTACTGTAAAATGCAGACTTTGGTGGAAGTTGTCTTTCTTCAAGTTTGTCGAATGCAGTCATGTAGTCGTAGCAGAATACCCCTTTTTTTGTAAGCAGTTCGGTATTTTCAGGAAAATTTCTTTTTGTTTCAATGAAATCAGGTTTTGGTAGGTTATTTGCCAAGTTGCTTAGACTATCCTGCATAAATCTATAGGAATCTAAAAATCTCAATTCCATCACATTATTTTTGGCATGTTTCACTTTAACCATTTTTGAAAATGAGATGTACTTTTCTTCAGTGTTGGGTATAACTTTAATTTCATTTGTGTCATAGCCCAGTTCTCTGACGATAAAATGAGAGTCGTATCCTGACAGGTTGTGGATAAAGCAGGGCACAAAATGTTGATCTTGATAAAACAGATTGCAGTGTCTATGGGCGACTCCAAGATATTTCCCACTGATATGACAATGATTTCTTACTCTGCAGTTTTCCTGGGTAAAGTTTCCTTTTTTACAAATGTGGCAGTCGGTAGCAGCATCGAAGTCTTCCTGTTCCTTCTGCGTAAGCTTAGGTACTTGAAGCTTCTTGTCACCGAACAAAATATTGTCTATGAATTGTATATCATCGTTCATGCTTTTTACAAAATGTTTGGCAGCGTCCTGTCCTCGATACACTCGCAGTTGTGTGTGCTGATCCTCAGTGTCTTTCAACAAGTACGCATAGCTGTAAGGCGTATGATGTTGATATGCACTTGTCCAAGATGTTTCTGGGTCACCATCACAAGCATGAACTGGCTGCAGTAGTGTTTCAAAGTCAGCATATATCACAAACCTAACTTTCTTTGAACGATGGTCATTTTTAAACGAAATGGTGTCGTAGGATGGAAATTCACATCGCTGAACTTTCGGACATTCAAGTTGATGAGCAATCAATTTTTCCTCAGCAGTTTTGTCGTAGAAACTGTTAAAATGAGCAAAACAACGCTTACAAACCTTGATTTTACTGCAGTTGTTTGTAAATTGGGAATGAACTAATCTATTAAAATCGGTTATCAGACAATAATGTGATGTATTGAGATCAGTAATGTACAATAAATCGAAGTGATTTTCCTTCTCTTCATCACAAACTTTTAACGGGTAAACGTCAGCCTGCTCAGTTAGTCCAAACACATTAACAGACACACTGTTTGCTCTTTCGAATTGTTTGATCTCATCAAGTTTTACTGGGAATGAAATACAGTTCCAATCATATTTATCTTCAAGTTCTTTGTTATTTATGTATTGGGACACTATCCAGGGTTCGTTGGTGACATGTTTTGACAGGATCGCGTACTTGAAACAAAAGTCATCAGAATTTCTAATGTTTATCACAGCTTTCCTATCAGAAATTCGTTTAGGAAGTTGAATGTGACGTGAGCCTCGCAAAGGGTTGTATCGGTTGATCCTCAGCTCAACTCGTTTCACCTTACTAAAGGTCCATCCCGATTTCTTCATTTCACATTCACTTTTTTCTGTTCTTAAATTCTCAAACGCATCTTCAAGAATAGGATTTAAATCAGTAGTTTTGTAAACGATAATGTTTTTCGTTTTAAAACTCCGTTGACATTTATCCCCAGCTATGTTTGTGAATTCAGATTCAACAAAGATGTTAAACTTAACAGCTGAGTAGGTGAGTAGAATAAATTGAATCTTTTCCACTATTGCAAGTTTTAATTTCTTCAATACTGTGTCGAGATCACTAGAGTCTGGTTGAGTGACAAACGTTTTGATTCTGTTTTTCAAAGCCTTCTCAACCTCGATGAATGGTGATTTATTCTCTTCTGGAACTATTTTTGGTTTTTTTGGTGGAACCTTTCCTCTGCAGGCAAATTTCTCATGTTCCATCAAGTCTGACCTTCTTCCAAAAGATTTATCACAGTTTTTACAAATGTGTTGTTTTTCCTCAACGTGAGATCGAAGGTGACGTAGCATGTTATCACGTCTTGTAAACGCCTTCTCGCAAATAGTGCAGGAAAACATGTTGCTGATATTATAGTTAAGGAAATCCAAAATATTTGCTGTTCAACAAGATTAAATAGCTTACTCTCTAAACTTGAAATTTGCCAGAATAGATATTTTGTTAAATAGCACACCTTTTATAAAAAAATGTTGTGTTGTTGATTATACTATAAAACTATCTTATCACACATCTAGACCTTTTATCCAAATAATTAAGCTATACTATTCACTTTTAAAAGGATACAGCTGAAAATACAACAAATTATAAAAACATGTCTCATGCAAAGTCAATGACACAAAACTCGTTACATAATCTTATCGAAAGGTAGTTTATGCATTTCATTAGTTTTTACCAAAAAAGGATACATCTCGTGTAGCTGATCTATGTAAGCCGCTGGTATCGGTCTATGTAAGCTGGTCCTCTCACTATGAAAGTTAAAGACCGAATGGCAACTGGTCACATCTGACTTTATACCACCCCCCTCATTTTCAAACATAAAAATTTACCACTTTAATCTTTTACAACGAAATGGCGAGCATACAAAGTATTTTAAGCCAAGTATGAATGGAGATAAGTGTAGGATGAGTGGCACGATCTTGTCTTGTTAGTGACTAAGAGTGACATATTTCTTAGACACAGCTGTTAATTAATAACCTATACGCTGAAAAGCTAACTACTATGGGCTGCTGATCGAGCAGACACATCATACAAAATTGTGTCACAAGATACTGAAATTGTTCATGTTTTAACAAGAAAATGCAGCTGTGATTACATAACCTGGACATTGTAAACTTGTGAAGTCTAAGATTGCCAGTATCCTTAGTTGATTACTCAAAATAACTAGATTTTAACTTATCATAGCTTATTATCTTAATTAGAGTAAACCACTGCAAAACCTAATATTATGAAACTATTGATAAACTAACGACTAGTTATTTCAAGATTTGGAGCTGTGCCAAAATAAAATGCTGTACTGGACAGCTAAACAATAACGTTATCTTATTTACCTTTTGATTGTAACAGAAACGCTAAAAGACGTGTTCAAACACAATTCTGTAGTCATAAAACCCAAAAGTTAAACGATTCAGGCGATTTTTCTATCAAAAATTAAATAAAATGAACCCACTTTAACGTTTAAATCAAATATTGAATAGGTTAAAATGTATGACACTACTGTCACCCGGCCCTTAATTGTTTTGAAGGTTGAATTTTGTTTAACTTTGACACTCTGTAGTCATGAAAAAAATGAAAGCAAGATTTAGGCAAGTTAAAAAAAAAATAGAATGCATAAACTGGACCGTGACCATATGAAGTAAAAATATTGGAACGTTACCATCTCAACTTTTGTAAAATTTACTGAAAATTCTTAGTAACGACCATAAACGCTAAGTTCAAACACAGTTTGTCATAGAGTAATTACAATAAAAAAAACTTCACAAAATAAAGGTGTGTTGTCAAAGACACATCTAAGAAGCGGGATTCGCTTTGAAAGATTTTGCTTGCTAAACATGTTATTCCAACAGCTTAACAAGCAGTGTCATTTTCAATGGTCATGGACTGTAAAACTGTAAGATTGCTAGCGGTACAATGGGCCATAAAAACATTTTTAAATCCATGCATACAAAAAACCCAATTCTGGTTTATCATTTGGGGTCAAACATTAACTATGGTTGCAAACATGTTTGTAGCAATATCATTGTTTCTAACACAGTTTCTGGTAAATGTATATTTCCCTGAGCCGAAAACATTGTTTTTTAAAGTGATGTGTACAACCCATGTTACAACAGCTGTTGTAAACAGTTATAAATTTTGATTGTGGTAATCACATCGATCGAAATTATTTATCGATTGAATTTTTGGGTAAGGTGTAACCTATTGTTTTCGATTGTTCGACGATGGTATAATGTATTGTAAACACAATCGTAATAGACGAATCAATTGAATAAACAGCTGCTTATTTGCATTAGGTGAATTGAAAACATGCTGGAAGTCGTTTTGAGAAGTTATGTTTACATAAAAAGTATTTCGTTTTCTAACTTTGTTTGTTAATGATGCAATATGACGAAAAACTATAGTTCACTACACGAGCAAAAAGAGTCACTTTAGACACTAGTGTTTAAATATACTATTTCTTACTGATAAAACAAGTTGTTCACCCATAGGTACTAATGGGAGATACTCTCAGTCTGCTGTTATTAACACGAATTGTTTACCCTTAACCCGGTTTCAAGGTTGGAAATTATAACGATATTGAGGTATAGTTTACCAAGACAATATACTTATCGTGAAGGTTTACGTTACATAGCAATACTTTTGACATTATAACATCACATTATTAAACATCACATAACCCAAACACCGTTTGCATTTTTAAATCCAAGTTCCAAAATCAAATTTCTTGAGTTATCGCGATCATAGATGTAAATTTGAGTAAAAAGTAGGTTTTTGGTCTCCAGAGAAATCGGTCCAGGATCTTACCATTCAACCTATCACTTCTCCAAAATAAATTTCGTTACACAAAGGCTAAACAAATTGAAATAACCTCTAAAATGCATTCGATTATGCAAGGTATCAAAAATTGTGATGTCACAGCAATAAACATGAAATGCGACAGGTAGCAATATAAACATAATTATTATAACAGGATGAGGTTAGTATATTTTCTATAAAAAAGGACCATGTTTTATACTTAAAACTTACATACAAAAGGATACATCTTGTGTAGCACTGATATTCTCACAATGTAAGCTGATGATAGTGGTAACACGTCTTCTCTCTATGAAAGCTGAAGACTGAATGACAACTGGCTGCATTTGATTTACATTTATAGCTAATGCTTATTTGCATTAGGTGAATTGAAAACATGTTGAAAGTCGTTTTGAGAGGTTATGTTTCCATAAAAAGTATTTCGTTTTCTAACTTTGCTTGTTAATGATGCAATATGACGAAAATCTATAGTTCACTACACGGGCAAAAAGAGTCACTTTAGACACTAGTGTTTAAATATACTATTTATTACTGATAAAACAAGTTGTTCACCCATAGGTACTAATGGGAGATACTCTCAGTCTGCTGTTATTAACACGAAGTGTTTACCCTTAACCCGGTTTCAATGTTGGAAATTATAACGATATTGAGGTATAGTTTACCAAGACAATACACTTATCGTGAAGGTTTACGTTACATAGCAATACTTTTTGACATTACAACATCACATTATTAAATTGAAACATAACCATAAAAACAGAAACGTTCAGAATTTGTAGATGATTTACTTATTTTTAAAGAAAATATGCATGTATTAATCTTATGGATAAACATCTTCAGAGTAATGAGAAGTAAAACATGTCAACGTAATTTAGTTAAGATACTTAACACACACAAAACTAGTATACACCTAGGATCGAGTGTTCTCATTGTGAAATGATGCACTCATAATATACTTGTGAGGAAGGCATCCAGTGTCAAGGTCAACGAGCAGACTGCAGACTGGTTTCAAAGCAAGGTCATTCTCCTACCTTGTAACCTAGTGTTGCAGACTGACATTTTGTTCATCATTATTTTTTGTAGGACATCTTTTGGAGGATTTTAAATTGTTGTCCAATTAGTGAAAGGACAGCAAACAAGCTAAACGCGGATGGAATAGTCTGTTAACACAATCAAGTCTTCTCAATTGCGACTTTCAATGAGCAAATTACCTTTGAAAACTCACAAATCTATGCATTTAAGACATGTTTAACTACACCTTAGCACCAAAGAGGGATAACGCAGTATTTTAAACATTTATCTTAACACGACATTAGAGAAATAATTGGACCATTACGATAATTCC
>NW_026543498.1:0-26368 GCF_028750875.1 Macrosteles quadrilineatus
TACATTTTTTATTAAGTTACATTTTATTAAGTTACATTTTACTAAGTTACATTTTCCTAAGTTCCATTTTACTCAGTTATATTTTTTATTAAGTTACATTTTACTAAGTAACATTTTACAAAGTTACATTTTACTAAGTTACATTTTTTATTAAGTTACATTTTACTAAGTTACATTTTACTAAGTTACATTTTACTAAGTTACAATTTACTAAGTAACATTTTTTATTAGGTTACATTTCATTAAGTTACATTTTATTAAGTTACATTTTTTATTAAGTTACATTTTATTAAGTTACATTTTACTAAGTTACATTTTACTACGTTACATTATACTAAGTTACATTTTTTATTAATTTACATTTCATTAAGTTACAATTTATTAAGTTACATTTTACTAAGTTACATTTTACTAAATTACATTTTCCTAAGTTACATTTTTTATTAGGTTACATTTCATTAAGTTACATTTTATTAATTTACATTTTTTATTAAGTTACATTTTCCTAAGTTACATTTTACTAAGTTACATTTTTTATTAGGTTACATTTCATTAAGTTACATTTTATTAAGTTACATTTTTTATTAAGTTTCATTTTATTAAGTTACATTTTATTAAGTTACATTTAACTAAGTTACATTTTACTCAGTTACATTTTTTATTAAGTTACATTTTATTAAGTTACAATTTATTAAGTTACATTTTTTATTAAGTTACATTTTATTAAGTAACATTTTATTAAGTTACATTTTACTAAGTTACAATTTATTCAGTTACATTTTTTACTAAGTTACATTTTACTCAGTTACATTATTTATTAAGTTACATTTTATTTAGTTACATTTCATTAAGTTACATTTTCCTAAGTTACATTTTACTAAGTTACACTTTTTATTAAGTTACATTTCATTAAGTTTCATTTTATTAAGTTACATTTTTTATTAAGTTACATTTTATTAAGTTACATTTTATTAAGTTACATTTTACTAAGTAAAATTTTACCAAGTTACATTTTACTAAGTTACATTATACTAAGTTAAATTTTTTATTAAGTTACATTTCATAAAGTTACATTTTATTAAGTTACATTTTACTAAGTTACATTTTATTAAGTTACATTTTACAAAGTTACATTTTACTAAGTTACATTTTTTATTAAGTAACATTTTATTAAGTTACATTTTACCAAGTTACATTTTACTAAGTTACATTTTACTAAGTTACATTTTATTAAGTTACATTTTACAAAGTTACATTTTATTAAGTTACATTTCATTAAGTTACATTTTATTAAGTTACATTTTACTAAATTACATTTAATTAAGTTACATTTTACAAAAATTCATTTTACTAAGTTACATTTTTTATTAAGTTACATTTTATTAAGTTACATTTTAGTAAGTTACATTTTACTAAGTTATATTTTACTAAGTTACATTTTTTATTAAGTTACATTTCATTAAGTTACATTTTATTAAGTTACATTTTACTAAGTTACATTTTATTAAGTTACATTTAACAAAGTTACATTTTACTAAGTTACATTTTTTATTAAGTTACATTTTATTAAGTTACATTTTACTAAGTTACATTTTACCAAGTTACATTTTACTAAGTTACATTATACTAAGTTAAATTTTTTATTAAGTTACATTTCATAAAGTTACATTTTATTAAGTTACATTTTACTAAGTTACATTTTATTAAGTTACATTTTACAAAGTTACATTTTACTAAGTTACATTTTTTATTAAGTAACATTTTATTAAGTTACATTTTACTAAGTTACATTTTACTAAGTTACATTTTACTAAGTTACATTATACAAAGTTACATTTTTTATTAAGTTACATTTCATTAAGTTACATTTTATTGTTAGATTTTATTAAGTTACATTTTCCTAAGTTCCATTTTACTCAGTTACATTTTTTATTAGGTTACATTTTATTAAGTTACATTTTATTAAGTTACATTTTCCTAAGTTACATTTTTTATTAAGTTACATTTTATTAAGTTACATTTTATTAAGTTACATTTTACTAAGTTATATTTTACTAAGTTACATTTTACTAAGTTACATATTTTATTAAATTTCATTTTATTAAGTTACATTTTATTAAGTTACATTTAACTAAGTTACATTTTATTAGGCTACATTTTATCAAGTTACATTTTACTAAGTTACATTTTACTAAGTTACATTTTTTATTAAGTTACATTTTATTAAGTTACATTTTATTAAGTTACATTTTACTAAGTTATATTTTACTAAGTTACATTTTTTATTAAGTTACATTTCATTAAGTTACATTTTATTAAGTTACATATTACAAAGTTACATTTTATTTAGTTACATTTTACAAAGTTAAATTTTACGAAGTTACATTTTTTATTAAGTTACACTTTATTAAGTTACATTTTACTAAGTTACATTTTACTAAGTTACATTTTACTAAGTTACATTATACTAAGTTACATTTTTTATTAAGTTACATTTCATTAAGTTACTTTTTATTAAGTTAGATTTTATTAAGTTACATTTTCCTAAGTTACATTTTACTCAGTTACATTTTTTATTAAGTTACATTTTATTAATTTACATTTTATTAAGTTAAATTTTCCTAAGTTACAATTTACTAAGTTACATTTTTTGTTAAGTTACATTGTATTAAGTTACATTTAACTAAGTTACATTTTACTAAGTTACATTTTTTATTAAGTTACATTTTATTAAGTTACATTTTATTAAGTTACATTTTACTCAGTTACATTTTTTATTAAGTTACATTTTATTAAGTTACATTTTATTAAGTTACATTTTTTATTAGGTTACATTTTATTAAGTTACATTTTATTAAGTTACATTTTACTAAGTTACAATTTATTCAGTTACATTTTTTACTAAGTTATATTTTATTAAGTTACATTTTATTAAGTTACATTTTACTAAGTTACATATTCCTAAGTTACATTTTACTCAGTTACATTATTTATTAAGTTACATTTTATTAAGTTACATTTTACTAAGTTACATTTTATTAAGTTACATTTTACAAAGTTACATTTTACTAAGTTACATTTTTTATTAAGTTACATTTTATTAAGTTACATTTTACTAAGTTACATTTTACTAAGTTACATTATACTAAGTTACATTATACTAAGTTACATTTTTTATTAATTTACATTTCATTAAGTTACATTTTATTAATTTAGATTTTATTAAGTTACATTTTCCTAAGTTCCATTTTACTCAGTTATATTTTTTATTAAGTTACATTTTATTAAGTTACATTTTACAAAGTTACATTTTACTAAGTTACATTATTTATTAAGTTACATTTTATTAAGTTACTTTTATTAAGTTACATTTTACTAAGTTACATTTTACTAAGTTACATTTTACTAAGTAACATTTTTTATTAAGTTACATTTTATTAAGTTACATTTTATTAAGTCACATTTTACTAAGTTACATTTTACGAAGTTACATTATACTAAGTTACATTTTACTAAGTTACATTTTACTAAGTTACATATTTTATTAAATTTCATTTTATTAAGTTACATTTTATTAAGTTACATTTAACTAAGTTACATTTTATTAGGTTACATTTTATTAAGTAACATTTTACTAAGTTCCATTTTACTCAGTTACATTTTTTATTAAGTTACATTTTATTAAGTTACATTTTACTAAGTTACATTTTACTAAGTTACATTTTACTAAGTAACATTTTTTATTAAGTTACATTTTATTAAGTTACATTTTATTAAGTCACATTTTACTAAGTTACATTTTACTAAGTTACATTATACTAAGTTACATTTTACTAAGTTACATTTTACTAAGTTACATATTTTATTAAATTTCATTTTATTAAGTTACATTTTATTAAGTTACATTTAACTAAGTTACATTTTATTAGGTTACATTTTATTAAGTTACATTTTACTAAGTTACATTTAACTAAGATACATTTTTTATTAAGTTACATTTTATTAAGTTACATTTTATTAAGTTACATTTTACTAAGTTATATTTTACTAAGTTACATTTTTTATTAAGTTACATTTCATTAATTACATTTTATTAAGTTACATATTACTAAGTTACCTTTTATTTAGTTACATTTTACAAAGTTACATTTTACTAAGTTACATTTTTTATTAAGTTACATTTTATTAAGTTACATTTTACTATGTTACATTTTACTAAGTTACATTTTACTAAGTTACATTATACTAAGTTACATTTTTTATTAAGTTACATTTCATTAAGTTACATTTTATTAAGTTAGATTTTATTAAGTTACATTTTCCTAAGTTACATTTTACTCAGTTACATTTTTTATTAAGTTACATTTTACTAAGTTACATTGTATTAAGTTACATTTAACTAAGTTACATTTTACTAAGTTACATTTTTTATTAAGTTACATTTTATTAAGTTAAATTTTACTAAGTTACATTTTACTAAGTTACATTTTTTATTAAGTTACATTTTATTAAGTTAAATTTTACTAAGTTACATTTTACTCAGTTACATTTTTTATTAAGTTACATTTTACTAAGTTACATTGTATTAAGTTACATTTAACTAAGTTACATTTTACTAAGTTACATTTTTTATTAAGTTACATTTTATTAAGTTACATTTTATTAAGTTACATTTCACTAAGTTACATTTTACTCAGTTACATTTTTTATTAAGTTACATTTTATTAAGTTACATTTTATTAAGTTACATTTTTTATTAAGTTACATTTTATTAAGTTACATTTTATTAAGTTACATTTTACTAAGTTACAATTTATTCAGTTACATTTTTTACTAAGTTGTATTTTATTAAGTTACATTTTATTAAGTTACATTTTACTAAGTTACATATTCCTAAGTTACATTTTACTCAGTTACATTATTTATTAAGTTACATTTCATAAAGTTACATTTTATTAAGTTACATTTTACTAAGTTACATTTTACAAAGTTACATTTTACTAAGTTACATTTTTTATTAAGTTACATTTTATTAAGTTACATTTTACTAAGTTACATTTTACTAAGTTACATATTTTATTAAATTTCATTTTATTAAGTTACATTTTATTAAGTTACATTTAACTAAGTTACATTTTATTAGGTTACATTTTATTAAGTTACATTTTACTAAGTTACATTTTACTAAGTTACATTTTTTATTAAGTTACATTTTATTAAGTTACATTTTATTAAGTTACATTTTACTAAGTTATATTTTACTAAGTTAAATTTTTTATTAAGTTACATTTCATTAATTACATTTTATTAAGTTACATATTACTAAGTTACATTTTTTTTAGTTACATTTTACAAAGTTACATTTTACTAAGTTACATTTTTTATTAAGTTACATTTTATTAAGTTACATTTTACTATGTTACATTTTACTAAGTTACATTTTACTAAGTGACATTTTATTTAGTTACATTTTACAAAGTTACATTTTACTAAGTTACATTTTTTATTAAGTTACATTTCATTAAGTTACATTTTATTAAGTTAGATTTTATTAAGTTACATTTTCCAAAGTTACATTTTACTCAGTTACATTTTTTATTAAGTTACATTTTATTAAGTTACATTTTATTAAGTTACATTTTCCTAAGTTACAATTTACTCAGTTACATTTTTTACTAAGTTACATTTTATTAAGTTACATTTTACTAAGTTACATTTTACTAAGTTACATTTTTTATTAAGTTACATTTTATTAAGTTACATTTTATTAAGTTAAATTTTACTAAGTTACATTTTACTCAGTTACATTTTTTATTAAGTTACATTTTACTAAGTTACATTGTATTAAGTTACATTTAACTAAGTTACATTTTACTAAGTTACATTTTTTATTAAGTTACATTTTATTAAGTTACATTTTATTAAGTTACATTTTACTAAGTTACATTTTACTCAGTTACATTTTTTATTAAGTTACATTTTATTAAGTTACATTTTATTAAGTTACATTTTTTATTAAGTTACATTTTATTAAGTTACATTTTATTAAGTTACATTTTACTAAGTTACAATTTATTCAGTTACATTTTGTACTAAGTTATATTTTATTAAGTTACATTTTATTAAGTTACATTTTACTAAGTTACATATTCCTAAGTTACATTTTACTCAGTTACATTTACATTTTATTAAGTTACATTTCATTAAGTTACATTTTCCTAAGTTACATTTTACTAAGTTACATTTTTTATTAAGTTACATTTCATTAAGTTACATTTTACTATGTTACATTTTACTAAGTTACATTTTACTAAGTGACATTTTATTTAGTTACATTTTACAAAGTTACATTTTACTAAGTTACATATTTTATTAAATTTCATTTTATTAAGTTACATTTTATTAAGTTACATTTAACTAAGTTACATTTTATTAGGTTACATTTTATTAAGTTACATTTTACTAAGTTACATTTTACTAAGTTACATTTTTTATTAAGTTACATTTTATTAAGTTACATTTTATTAAGTTACATTTTACTAAGTTATATTTTACTAAGTTACATTTTTTATTAAGTTACATTTCATTAATTACATTTTATTAAGTTACATATTACTAAGTTACATTTTTTTTAGTTACATTTTACAAAGTTACATTTTACTAAGTTACATTTTTTATTAAGTTACATTTTATTAAGTTACATTTTACTATGTTACATTTTACTAAGTTACATTTTACTAAGTGACATTTTATTTAGTTACATTTTACAAAGTTACATTTTACTAAGTTACATTTTTTATTAAGTTACATTTCATTAAGTTACATTTTATTAAGTTAGATTTTATTAAGTTACATTTTCCTAAGTTACATTTTACTCAGTTACATTTTTTATTAAGTTACATTTTATTAAGTTACATTTTATTAAGTTACATTTTCCTAAGTTACAATTTACTCAGTTACATTTTTTACTAAGTTACATTTTATTAAGTTACATTTTACTAAGTTACATTTTACTAAGTTACATTTTTTATTAAGTTACATTTTATTAAGTTACATTTTATTAAGTTAAATTTTACTAAGTTACATTTTACTCAGTTACATTTTTTATTAAGTTACATTTTACTAAGTTACATTGTATTAAGTTACATTTAACTAAGGTACATTTTACTAAGTTACATTTTTTATTAAGTTACATTTTATTAAGTTACATTTTATTAAGTTACATTTTACTAAGTTACATTTTACTCAGTTACATTTTTTATTAAGTTACATTTTATTAAGTTACATTTTATTAAGTTACATTTTTTATTAAGTTACATTTTATTAAGTTACATTTTATTAAGTTACATTTTACTAAGTTACAATTTATTCAGTTACATTTTGTACTAAGTTATATTTTATTAAGTTACATTTTATTAAGTTACATTTTACTAAGTTACATATTCCTAAGTTACATTTTACTCAGTTACATTTACATTTTATTAAGTTACATTTCATTAAGTTACATTTTCCTAAGTTACATTTTACTAAGTTACATTTTTTATTAAGTTACATTTCATTAAGTTACATTTTATAAAGTTACATTATACTAAGTTACATTTTTAATTTAGTTACATTTCATAAAGTTACATTTTATTAAGTTACATTTTACTAAGTTACATTTTATTAAGTTACATTTTACTAAGTTACATTTTTTCTATAAGTTACATTTTATTAAGTTACATTTTACTTAGTAACATTTTACTAAGTTACATTTTACTAAGTTACATTATACTAAGTTACATTTTTTATTAAGTTACATTTCATTAAGTTACATTTTATTAAGTTAGATTTTATTAAGTTACATTTTCCTAAGTTCCATTTTACTCAGTTATATTTTTTATTAAGTTACATTTTTTTAAGTAACATTTTACAAAGTTACATTTTACTAAGTTACATTTTTTATTAAGTTACATTTTATTAAGTTACATTTTACTAAGTTACATTTTACTAAGTTACATTTTACTAAGTTACATTATACTAAGCTACATTTTTTATTAAGTTACATTTCATTAAGTTACATTTTATTAAGTTAGATTTTATTAAGTTACATTTTCCTAAGTTCCATTTTACTCAGTTACATTTTTTATTAAGTTACATTTTATTAAGTTACATTTTACTAAGTTACATTTTACTAAGTTACATTTTACTAAGTTACATTTTTTATTAAGTTACATTTTATTAAGTTACATTTTATCAAGTCACATTTTACTAAGTTACATTTTACTAAGTTACATTATACTAAGTTACATTTTACTAAGTTACATTTTACTAAGTTACATATTGTATTAAATTTCATTTTATTAAGTTACATTTTATTAAGTTACATTTAACTAAGTTACATTTTATTAGGTTACATTTTATTAAGTTACATTTTACTAAGTTACATTTTACTAAGTTACATTTTTTATTAAGTTACATTTTATTAAGTTACATTTTATTAAGTTACATTTTACTAAGTTATATTTTAAACGTCATGGTATTTTAGGTGAGGTCAATACTTAAGTATGATAAATATTTTTGGGCATCACTCAACTTATTAAAATCAGGAGAACACAGTCCTTGTCATATCACAGTTCATTGTATATACACACTGATAAAAATACAAAAATAAAAATAAAACTAAATATAAAATCACAGACTAAAGTTCTCAACTCCGACGTTTCGCCGCACCAATAAAACGTGCGGCGTTTTCAAGGTTATTTTGTCTTCTCACGTAAACGTTGTGAGCGCCTAACCACGACTCAATAAAACGTGGGTGACTCAATAAAATTTGAGTCGTGGTTAGGCGCTCACAACGTTTACGTAAGAAGACAAAATAACCTTGAAAACGCCGCACGTTTTATTGGTGCGGCGAAACGTCGGAGTTGAGAACTTTAGTCTGTGATTTTATATTTAGTTTTATTTTTATTTTTGTATTTTTATCAGTGTGTATATACAATGAACTGTGATATGACAAGGACTGTGTTCTCCTGATTTTAATAAGGTGAGTGATGCCCAAAAATATTTATCATACTCAAGTTATATTTTACTAAGTTACATTTTTTATTAAGTTACATTTCATTAAGTTACATTTTATTAAGTTACATATTACTAAGTTACATTTTATTTAGTTACATTTTACAAAGTTACATTTTACTAAGTTACATTTTTTATTAAGTTACATTTTATTAAGTTACATTTTACTAAGTTACATTTTACTAAGTTACATTTTACTAAGTTACATTATACTAAGTTACATTTTTTATTAAGTTACATTTCATTAAGTTACATTTTATTAAGTTAGATTTTATTAAGTTACATTTTCCTAAGTTACATTTTACTCAGTTACATTTTTTATTAAGTTACATTTTATTAAGTTACATTTTACTAAGTTACATTTTACTAAGTTACATTTTTATTAAGTTACATTTTATTAAGTTACATTTTATTAAGTTAAATTTTACTAAGTTACATTTTAGTCAGTTACATTTTTTATTAAGTTACATTTTACTAAGTTACATTGTATTAAGTTACATTTAACTAAGTTACATTTTACTAAGTTACATTTTTTATTAAGTTACATTTTATTAAGTTACATTTTATTAAGTTACATTTTACTAAGTTACATTTTACTCAGTTACATTTTTTATTAAGTTACATTTTATTAAGTTACATTTTATTAAGTTACATTTTTTATTAAGTTACATTTTATTAAGTTACATTTTATTAAGTTACATTTTACTAAGTTACAATTTATTCAGTTACATTTTGTACTAAGTTATATTTTATTAAGTTACATTTTATTAAGTTACATTTTACTAAGTTACATATTCCTAAGTTACATTTTACTCAGTTACATTTACATTTTATTAAGTTACATTTCATTAAGTTACATTTTCCTAAGTTACATTTTACTAAGTTACATTTTTTATTAAGTTACATTTCATTAAGTTACATTTTATAAAGTTACATTATACTAAGTTACATTTTTTATTAAGTTACATTTCATAAAGTTACATTTTATTAAGTTACATTTTACTAAGTTACATTTTATTAAGTTACATTTTACTAAGTTACATTTTTTCTATAAGTTACATTTTATTAAGTTACATTTTACTTAGTAACATTTTACTAAGTTACATTTTACTAAGTTACATTATACTAAGTTACATTTTTTATTAAGTTACATTTCATTAAGTTACATTTTATTAAGTTAGATTTTATTAAGTTACATTTTCCTAAGTTCCATTTTACTCAGTTATATTTTTTATTAAGTTACATTTTTTTAAGTAACATTTTACAAAGTTACATTTTACTAAGTTACATTTTTTATTAAGTTACATTTTATTAAGTTACATTTTACTAAGTTACATTTTACTAAGTTACATTTTACTAAGTTACATTATACTAAGCTACATTTTTTATTAAGTTACATTTCATTAAGTTACATTTTATTAAGTTAGATTTTATTAAGTTACATTTTCCTAAGTTCCATTTTACTCAGTTACATTTTTTATTAAGTTACATTTTATTAAGTTACATTTTACTAAGTTACATTTTACTAAGTTACATTTTACTAAGTTACATTTTTTATTAAGTTACATTTTATTAAGTTACATTTTATTAAGTCACATTTTACTAAGTTACATTTTACTAAGTTACATTATACTAAGTTACATTTTACTAAGTTACATTTTACTAAGTTACATATTGTATTAAATTTCATTTTATTAAGTTACATTTTATTAAGTTACATTTAACTAAGTTACATTTTATTAGGTTACATTTTATTAAGTTACATTTTACTAAGTTACATTTTACTAAGTTACATTTTTTATTAAGTTACATTTTATTAAGTTACATTTTATTAAGTTACATTTTACTAAGTTATATTTTAAACGTCATGGTATTTTAGGTGAGGTCAATACTTAAGTATGATAAATATTTTTGGGCATCACTCAACTTATTAAAATCAGGAGAACACAGTCCTTGTCATATCACAGTTCATTGTATATACACACTGATAAAAATACAAAAATAAAAATAAAACTAAATATAAAATCACAGACTAAAGTTCTCAACTCCGACGTTTCGCCGCACCAATAAAACGTGCGGCGTTTTCAAGGTTATTTTGTCTTCTCACGTAAACGTTGTGAGCGCCTAACCACGACTCAATAAAACGTGGGTGACTCAATAAAATTTGAGTCGTGGTTAGGCGCTCACAGCGTTTACGTGAGAAGACAAAATAACCTTAAAATCGCCGCACGTTTTATTGGTGCGGCGAAACGTCGGAGTTGAGAACTTTAGTCTGTGATTTTATATTTAGTTTTATTTTTATTTTTGTATTTTTATCAGTGTGTATATACAATGAACTGTGATATGACAAGGACTGTGTTCTCCTGATTTTAATAAGGTGAGTGATGCCCAAAAATATTTATCATACTCAAGTTATATTTTACTAAGTTACATTTTTTATTAAGTTACATTTCATTAAGTTACATTTTATTAAGTTACATATTACTAAGTTACATTTTATTTAGTTACATTTTACAAAGTTACATTTTACTAAGTTACATTTTTTATTAAGTTACATTTTATTAAGTTACATTTTACTAAGTTACATTTTACTAAGTTACATTTTACTAAGTTACATTATACTAAGTTACATTTTTTATTAAGTTACATTTCATTAAGTTACATTTTATTAAGTTAGATTTTATTAAGTTACATTTTCCTAAGTTACATTTTACTCAGTTACATTTTTTATTAAGTTACATTTTATTAAGTTACATTTTATTAAGTTACATTTTCCTAAGTTACAATTTACTCAGTAACATTTTTTACTAAGTTACATTTTATTAAGTTACATTTTACTAAGTTACATTTTACTAAGTTACATTTTTTATTAAGTTACATTTGATTAAGTTACATTTTATTAAGTTAAATTTTACTAAGTTACATTTTACTCAGTTACATTTTTTATTAAGTTACATTTCATTAAGTTACATTTTATTAAGTTAGATTTTATTAAGTTACATTTTCCTAAGTTACATTTTACTCAGTTACATTTTTTATTAAGTTACATTTTATTAAGTTACATTTTATTAAGTTACATTTTCCTAAGTTACAATTTACTCAGTTACATTTTTTACTAAGTTACATTTTATTAAGTTACATTTTACTAAGTTACATTTTACTAAGTTACATTTTTTATTAAGTTACATTTTATTAAGTTACATTTTATTAAGTTAAATTTTACTAAGTTACATTTTACTCAGTTACATTTTTTATTAAGTTACATTTTACTAAGTTACATTGTATTAAGTTACATTTAACTAAGTTACATTTTACTAAGTTACATTTTTTATTAAGTTACATTTTATTAAGTTACATTTTATTAAGTTACATTTTACTAAGTTACATTTTACTCAGTT
Source organism: Macrosteles quadrilineatus (assembly GCF_028750875.1). NCBI lineage: Eukaryota > Metazoa > Arthropoda > Insecta > Hemiptera > Cicadellidae > Macrosteles > Macrosteles quadrilineatus. The sequence goes on from NW_026543498.1 coordinate 12,456, forward strand.
ACATTTTTTATTAAGTTACATTTTATTAAGTTACATTTTATTAAGTTACATTTTTTATTAAGTTACATTTTATTAAGTTACATTTTATTAAGTTACATTTTACTAAGTTACAATTTATTCAGTTACATTTTGTACTAAGTTATATTTTATTAAGTTACATTTTATTAAGTTACATTTTACTAAGTTACATATTCCTAAGTTACATTTTACTCAGTTACATTTACATTTTATTAAGTTACATTTCATTAAGTTACATTTTCCTAAGTTACATTTTACTAAGTTACATTTTTTATTAAGTTACATTTCATTAAGTTACATTTTATAAAGTTACATTATACTAAGTTACATTTTTTATTAAGTTACATTTCATAAAGTTACATTTTATTAAGTTACATTTTACTAAGTTACATTTTATTAAGTTACATTTTACTAAGTTACATTTTTTCTATAAGTTACATTTTATTAAGTTACATTTTACTTAGTAACATTTTACTAAGTTACATTTTGCTAAGTTACATTATACTAAGTTACATTTTTTATTATGTTACATTTCATTAAGTTACATTTTATTAAGTTAGATTTTATTAAGTTACATTTTCCTAAGTTCCACTTTACTCAGTTATATTTTTTATTAAGTTACATTTTTTTAAGTAACATTTTACAAAGTTACATTTTACTAAGTTACATTTTTTATTAAGTTACATTTTATTAAGTTACATTTTACTAAGTTACATTTTACTAAGTTACATTTTACTAAGTTACATTATACTAAGCTACATTTTTTATTAAGTTACATTTCATTAAGTTACATTTTATTAAGTTAGATTTTATTAAGTTACATTTTCCTAAGTTCCATTTTACTCAGTTACATTTTTTATTAAGTTACATTTTATTAAGTTACATTTTACTAAGTTACATTTTACTAAGTTACATTTTACTAAGTTACATTTTTTATTAAGTTACATTTTATTAAGTTACATTTTATTAAGTCACATTTTACTAAGTTACATTTTACTAAGTTACATTATACTAAGTTACATTTTACTAAGTTACATTTTACTAAGTTACATATTGTATTAAATTTCATTTTATTAAGTTACATTTTATTAAGTTACATTTAACTAAGTTACATTTTATTAGGTTACATTTTATTAAGTTACATTTTACTAAGTTACATTTTACTAAGTTACATTTTTTATTAAGTTACATTTTATTAAGTTACATTTTATTAAGTTACATTTTACTAAGTTATATTTTAAACGTCATGGTATTTTAGGTGAGGTCAATACTTAAGTATGATAAATATTTTTGGGCATCACTCAACTTATTAAAATCAGGAGAACACAGTCCTTGTCATATCACAGTTCATTGTATATACACACTGATAAAAATACAAAAATAAAAATAAAACTAAATATAAAATCACAGACTAAAGTTCTCAACTCCGACGTTTCGCCGCACCAATAAAACGTGCGGCGTTTTCAAGGTTATTTTGTCTTCTCACGTAAACGTTGTGAGCGCCTAACCACGACTCAATAAAACGTGGGTGACTCAATAAAATTTGAGTCGTGGTTAGGCGCTCACAGCGTTTACGTGAGAAGACAAAATAACCTTGAAAACGCCGCACGTTTTATTGGTGCGGCGAAACGTCGGAGTTGAGAACTTTAGTCTGTGATTTTATATTTAGTTTTATTTTTATTTTTGTATTTTTATCAGTGTGTATATACAATGAACTGTGATATGACAAGGACTGTGTTCTCCTGATTTTAATAAGGTGAGTGATGCCCAAAAATATTTATCATACTCAAGTTATATTTTACTAAGTTACATTTTTTATTAAGTTACATTTCATTAAGTTACATTTTATTAAGTTACATATTACTAAGTTACATTTTATTTAGTTACATTTTACAAAGTTACATTTTACTAAGTTACATTTTTTATTAAGTTACATTTTATTAAGTTACATTTTACTAAGTTACATTTTACTAAGTTACATTTTACTAAGTTACATTATACTAAGTTACATTTTTTATTAAGTTACATTTCATTAAGTTACATTTTATTAAGTTAGATTTTATTAAGTTACATTTTCCTAAGTTACATTTTACTCAGTTACATTTTTTATTAAGTTACATTTTATTAAGTTACATTTTATTAAGTTACATTTTCCTAAGTTACAATTTACTCAGTAACATTTTTTACTAAGTTACATTTTATTAAGTTACATTTTACTAAGTTACATTTTACTAAGTTACATTTTTTATTAAGTTACATTTGATTAAGTTACATTTTATTAAGTTAAATTTTACTAAGTTACATTTTACTCAGTTACATTTTACTCAGTTACATTTTACTCAGTTACATTTTTTATTAAGTTACATTTTATTAAGTTACATTTTACTAAAATACAATTTATTCAGTTACATTTTTTACTAAGTTACATTTTATTAAGTTACATTTTATTAAGTTACATTTTACTAAGTTACATATTCCTAAGTTACATTTTACTCAGTTACATTATTTATTAAGTTACATTTTATTAAGTTACATTTCATTAAGTTACATTTTCCTAAGTTACATTTTACTGAGTTACATTTTTTATTAAGTTAAATTTCATTAAGTTACATTTTATTAAGTTATATTTTTTATTAAGTTACATTTTATTAAGTTACATTTTATTAAGTTACATTTTACTAAGTTTTTTTTTACTAAGTTACATTTTTTATTAAGTTACATTTTACTAAGTTACATTTTATTAAGTTACATTTTACAAAGTTTCATTTTACTAAATTACATTTTTTATTAAGTTACATTTTATTAAGTTACATTTTACTAAGTTATATTTTAATAAGTTCAATTTTTTATTAAGTTACATTTCATTAAGTTACATTTTATTAAGTTACATTTTACTAAGTTACATTTTATTAAGTTACATTTTACAAAGTTACATTTAACTAAGTTACATTTTTTATTAAGTTACGTTTTACTAAGTTACATTATACTAAGTTACATTTTTTATTAAGTTACATTTCATAAAGTTACATTTTATTAAGTTTCATTTTACTAAGTTACATTTTTTATTAAGTTACATTTTATTAAGTTACATTTTACTAAGTTACATTTTACTAAGTTACATTATACTAAGTTACATTTTTTATTAAGTTACATTTCATTAAGTTCCATTTTAATCAGTTACATTTTTATTAAGTTACATTTTATTGAGTTACATTTTATTAAGTGACATTTTCCTAAGTTACATTTTACTAAGTCACATTTTTTATTAAGTTACATTTCATTAAGTTACATTTTATAAAGTTACATTATACTAAGTTACATTTTTTATTAAGTTACATTTCATAAAGTTACATTTTATTAAGTTACATTTTACTTAGTTACATTTTATTAAGTTACATTTTACAAAGTTACATTTTATTAAGTTAGATTTTATTAAGTTACATTTTCCTAAGTTCCATTTTACTCAGTTATTTTTTTTATTAAGTTACATTTTATTAAGTTACATTTTACAAAGTTACATTTTACTAAGTTACATTTTTTATTAAGTTACATTTCATAAAGTTACATTTTATTAAGTTACATTTTACTAAGTTACATTTTATTAAGTTACATTTTACAAAGTTACATTTTATTAAGTTAGATTTTATTAAGTTACATTTTACTAAGTTACATTTTACTAAGTTACATTTTTTATTAAGTTACATTTTATTAAGTTACATTTTATTAAGTCACATTTTACTAAGTTACATTTTACTAAGTTACATTTTTTATTAAGTTACATTTCATTAAGTTACATTTTATAAATTTACATTATACTAAGTTACATTTTTTATTAAGTTACATTTCATAAAGTTACATTTTATTAAGTTTTATTTTACTAAGTTACATTTTATTAAGTTACATTTTACAAAGTTACATTTTACTAAGTTACATTTTTTATTAAGTTACATTTTATTAAGTTACATTTCATTAAGTTACATTTTATTAAGTTACATATTACTAAGTTACATTTTATTTAGTTACATTTTACAAAGTTACATTTTACTAAGTTACATTTTTTATTAAGTTACATTTTATTAAGTTACATTTTACTAAGTTACATTTTACTAAGTTACATTTTACTAAGTTACATTATACTAAGTTACATTTTTTATTAAGTTACATTTCATTAAGTTACATTTTATTAAGTTAGATTTTACTAAGTTACATTTTCCTAAGTTACATTTTACTCAGTTACATTTTTTATTAAGTTACATTTTATTAAGTTACATTTTCCTAAGTTACAATTTACTCAGTTACATTTTTTACTAAGTTACATTTTATTAAGTTACATTTTACTAAGTTACATTTTACTAAGTTACATTTTTTATTAAGTTACATTTTATTAAGTTACATTTTATTAAGTTAAATTTTACTAAGTTACATTTTACTCAGTTACATTTTTTATTAAGTTACATTTTATTAAGTTAAATTTTATTAAGTTACATTTTATTAAGTTACATTTTTTATTAAGTTACATTTTATTAAGTTACATTTTATTAAGTTACATTTTACTAAGTTACAAATTTATTCAGTTACATTTTTTATTAAGTTACATTTTATTAAGTTACATTTTACTAAGTTATATTTTACTAAGTTCAATTTTTTATTAAGTTACATTTCATTAAGTTACATTTTATTAAGTTACATTTTACTACGTTACATTTTATCAAGTAACATTTTACAAAGTTACATTTTACTAAGTTACATTTTTTATTAAGTTACATTTTATTATGTTACATTTTACTAAATTACATTTTACTAAGTTACATTTTACTAAGTTACATTATACTAAGTTACATTTTTTATTAAGTTACATTTCATTAAGTTACATTTTATTAAGTTAGATTTTATTAAGTTACATTTTCCTAAGTTCCATTTTACTCAGTTACATTTTTTATTAAGTTACATTTTATTGAGTTACATTTTATTAAGTGACATTTTATTAAGTTAGATTTTATTAAGTTACATTTTCCTAAGTTCCATTTTACTCAGTTATATTTTTTATTAAGTTACATTTTATTAAGTTACATTTTACAAAGTAACATTTTACTAAGTTACATTTTTATTAAGTTACATTTTATTAAGTTACATTTTACTAAGTTACATTTTACTAAGTTACATTTTATTAAGTTACATTTTATTAAGTTACATTTTATTAAGTTTTTACTAAGTTACATATTCCTAAGTTACATTTCATTAAGTTACATTTTCCTAAGTTACATTTTACTAAGTTAAATTTTTTATTAAGTTACATTTCATTAAGTTACATTTTATTAAGTTACATTTTATTAAGTTACATTTTACTAAGTTACATTTTACTAAGTTACATTTTTTATTAAGTTACATTTCATTAAGTTACATTTTATTAAGTTACATTTTACTAAGTTACATTTTATTAAGTTACATTTTACAAAGATACATTTTACTAAGTTACATTTTTTATTAAGTTACATTTCATTAAGTTACATTTTATAAAGTTACATTATACTAAGTTACATTTTTTATTAAGTTACATTTCATAAAGTTACATTTTATTAAGTTTTATTTTACTAAGTTACATTTTATTAAGTTACATTTTACAAAGTTACATTTTACTAAGTTACATTTTTTATTAAGTTACATTTTATTAAGTTACATTTTACTAAGTTACATTTTACTAAGTTACATTTTACTAAGTTACATTTTACTAAGTTACATTATACTAAGTTACATTTTTTATTAAGTTACATTTCATTAAGTTACATTTTATTAAGTTAGATTTTATTAAGTTACATTTTCCTAAGTTCCATTTTACTCAGTTATATTTTTTATTAAGTTACATTTTATTAAGTTACATTTTACAAAGTTACATTTTACTAAGTTACATTTTTATTAAGTTACATTTTATTAAGTTACATTTTACTAAGTTACATTTTACTAAGTTACATTTTACTAAGTTACATTATACTAAGTTACATTTTTAATTAAGTTACATTTCATTAAGTTACATTATATTAAGTTAAATTTATTAAGTTACATTTTCCTAAGTTCCATTTTACTCAGTTACATTTTACTCAGTTACATTTTTTATTAAGTTACATTTTATTAAGTTACATTTTATTAAGTTACATTTTACTAAAATACAATTTACTCAGTAACATTTTTTACTAAGTTACATTTTATTAAGTTACATTTTACTAAGTTACATTTTACTAAGTTACATTTTTTATTAAGTTACATTTGATTAAGTTACATTTTATTAAGTTAAATTTTACTAAGTTACATTTTACTCAGTTACATTTTACTCAGTTACATTTTTTATTAAGTTACATTTTATTAAGTTACATTTTATTAAGTTACATTTTACTAAAATACAATTTATTCAGTTACATTTTTTACTAAGTTACATTTTATTAAGTTACATTTTATTAAGTTACATTTTACTAAGTTACATATTCCTAAGTTACATTTTACTCAGTTACATTATTTATTAAGTTACATTTTATTAAGTTACATTTCATTAAGTTACATTTTCCTAAGTTACATTTTACTGAGTTACATTTTTTATTAAGTTAAATTTCATTAAGTTACATTTTATTAAGTTATATTTTTTATTAAGTTACATTTTATTAAGTTACATTTTATTAAGTTACATTTTTCTAAGTTATATTTTACTAAGTTACATTTTTATTAAGTTACATTTCATTAAGTTACATTTTATTAAGTTACATTTTACTAAGTTACATTTTATTAAGTTACATTTTACAAAGTTTCATTTGACTAAGTTACATTTTTTATTAAGTTACATTTTATTAAGTTACATTTTATTAAGTTACATTTCATTAAGTTACATTTTATTAAGTTACATTTTTTATTAAGTTACATTTTATTAAGTTACATTTTATTAAGTTACATTTTACTAAGTTTTTTTTTACTAAGTTACATTTTTTATTAAGTTACATTTTACTAAGTTACATTTTATTAAGTTACATTTTACAAAGTTTCATTTTACTAAATTACATTTTTTATTAAGTTACATTTTATTAAGTTACATTTTACTAAGTTATATTTTAATAAGTTCAATTTTTTATTAAGTTACATTTCATTAAGTTACATTTTATTAAGTTACATTTTACTAAGTTACATTTTATTAAGTTACATTTTACAAAGTTACATTTAACTAAGTTACATTTTTTATTAAGTTACGTTTTACTAAGTTACATTATACTAAGTTACATTTTTTATTAAGTTACATTTTACAAAGTTACATTTTATTAAGTTAGATTTTATTAAGTTACATTTTCCTAAGTTCCATTTTACTCAGTTATTTTTTTTATTAAGTTACATTTTATTAAGTTACATTTTACAAAGTTACATTTTACTAAGTTACATTTTTTATTAAGTTACATTTCATAAAGTTACATTTTATTAAGTTACATTTTACTAAGTTACATTTTATTAAGTTACATTTTACAAAGTTACATTTTATTAAGTTAGATTTTATTAAGTTACATTTTACTAAGTTACATTTTACTAAGTTACATTTTTTATTAAGTTACATTTTATTAAGTTACATTTTATTAAGTCACATTTTACTAAGTTACATTTTACTAAGTTACATTATACTAAGTTACATTTTACTAAGTTACATTTTACTAAGTTACATTTTTTATTAAGTTACATTTTATTAAGTTACATTTCATTAAGTTAAATTTTATTAAGTTACATATTACTAAGTTACATTTTATTTAGTTACATTTTACTAAGTTACATTTTTTATTAAGTTACATTTTATTAAGTTACATTTTACTAAGATACATTTTACTAAGTTACATTTTACTAAGTTACATTATACTAAGTTACATTTTTTATTAAGTTACATTTCATTAAGTTACATTTTATTAAGTTAGATTTTACTAAGTTACGTTTTCCTAAGTTACATTTTACTCAGTTACATTTTTTATTAAGTTACATTTTATTAAGTTACATTTTCCTAAGTTACAATTTACTCAGTTACATTTTTTACTAAGTTACATTTTATTAAGTTACATTTTACTAAGTTACATTTTACTAAGTTACATTTTTTATTAAGTTACATTTTATTAAGTTACATTTTATTAAGTTAAATTTTACTAAGTTACATTTTACTCAGTTACATTTTTTATTAAGTTACATTTTATTAAGTTACATTTTATTAAGTTACATTTTATTAAGTTACATTTTTTATTAAGTTACATTTTATTAAGTTACATTTTATTAAGTTACATTTTACTAAGTTACAAATTTATTCAGTTACATTTTTTATTAAGTTACATTTTATTAAGTTACATTTTACTAAGTTATATTTTACTAAGTTCAATTTTTTATTAAGTTACATTTCATTAAGTTACATTTTATTAAGTTACATTTTACTACGTTACATTTTATCAAGTAACATTTTACAAAGTTACATTTTACTAAGTTACATTTTTTATTAAGTTACATTTTATTATGTTACATTTTACTAAATTACATTTTACTAAGTTACATTTTACTAAGTTACATTTTTTATTAAGTTACATTTTATTAAGTTACATTTTATTAAGTTAAATTTTACTAAGTTACATTTTACTCAGTTACATTTTTTATAAAGTTACATTTTATTAAGTTAAATTTTATTAAGTTACATTTTATTAAGTTACATTTTTTATTAAGTTACATTTTATTAAGTTACATTTTATTAAGTTACATTTTACTAAGTTACAAATTTATTCAGTTACATTTTTTATTAAGTTACATTTTATTAAGTTACATTTTACTAAGTTATATTTTACTAAGTTCAATTTTTTATTAAGTTACATTTCATTAAGTTACATTTTATTAAGTTACATTTTACTACGTTACATTTTATCAAGTAACATTTTACAAAGTTACATTTTACTAAGTTACATTTTTTATTAAGTTACATTTTATTATGTTACATTTTACTAAATTACATTTTACTAAGTTACATTTTACTAAGTTACATTATACTAAGTTACATTTTTTATTAAGTTACATTTCATTAAGTTACATTTTATTAAGTTAGATTTTATTAAGTTACATTTTCCTAAGTTCCATTTTACTCAGTTACATTTTTTATTAAGTTACATTTTATTGAGTTACATTTTATTAAGTGACATTTTATTAAGTTAGATTTTATTAAGTTACATTTTCCTAAGTTCCATTTTACTCAGTTATATTTTTTATTAAGTTACATTTTATTAAGTTACATTTTACAAAGTAACATTTTACTAAGTTACATTTTTATTAAGTTACATTTTATTAAGTTACATTTTACTAAGTTACATTTTACTAAGTTACATTTTATTAAGTTACATTTTATTAAGTTACATTTTATTAAGTTTTTACTAAGTTACATATTCCTAAGTTACATTTCATTAAGTTACATTTTCCTAAGTTACATTTTACTAAGTTAAATTTTTTATTAAGTTACATTTCATTAAGTTACATTTTATTAAGTTACATTTTATTAAGTTACATTTTACTAAGTTACATTTTACTAAGTTACATTTTTTATTAAGTTACATTTCATTAAGTTACATTTTATTAAGTTACATTTTACTAAGTTACATTTTATTAAGTTACATTTTACAAAGATACATTTTACTAAGTTACATTTTTTATTAAGTTACATTTCATTAAGTTACATTTTATAAAGTTACATTATACTAAGTTACATTTTTTATTAAGTTACATTTCATAAAGTTACATTTTATTAAGTTTTATTTTACTAAGTTACATTTTATTAAGTTACATTTTACAAAGTTACATTTTACTAAGTTACATTTTTTATTAAGTTACATTTTATTAAGTTACATTTTACTAAGTTACATTTTACTAAGTTACATTTTACTAAGTTACATTTTACTAAGTTACATTATACTAAGTTACATTTTTTATTAAGTTACATTTCATTAAGTTACATTTTATTAAGTTAGATTTTATTAAGTTACATTTTCCTAAGTTCCATTTTACTCAGTTATATTTTTTATTAAGTTACATTTTATTAAGTTACATTTTACAAAGTTACATTTTACTAAGTTACATTTTTATTAAGTTACATTTTATTAAGTTACATTTTACTAAGTTACATTTTACTAAGTTACATTTTACTAAGTTACATTATACTAAGTTACATTTTTAATTAAGTTACATTTCATTAAGTTACATTATATTAAGTTAAATTTATTAAGTTACATTTTCCTAAGTTCCATTTTACTCAGTTACATTTTACTCAGTTACATTTTTTATTAAGTTACATTTTATTAAGTTACATTTTATTAAGTTACATTTTACTAAAATACAATTTACTCAGTAACATTTTTTACTAAGTTACATTTTATTAAGTTACATTTTACTAAGTTACATTTTACTAAGTTACATTTTTTATTAAGTTACATTTGATTAAGTTACATTTTATTAAGTTAAATTTTACTAAGTTACATTTTACTCAGTTACATTTTACTCAGTTACATTTTTTATTAAGTTACATTTTATTAAGTTACATTTTATTAAGTTACATTTTACTAAAATACAATTTATTCAGTTACATTTTTTACTAAGTTACATTTTATTAAGTTACATTTTATTAAGTTACATTTTACTAAGTTACATATTCCTAAGTTACATTTTACTCAGTTACATTATTTATTAAGTTACATTTTATTAAGTTACATTTCATTAAGTTACATTTTCCTAAGTTACATTTTACTGAGTTACATTTTTTATTAAGTTAAATTTCATTAAGTTACATTTTATTAAGTTATATTTTTTATTAAGTTACATTTTATTAAGTTACATTTTATTAAGTTACATTTTTCTAAGTTATATTTTACTAAGTTACATTTTTATTAAGTTACATTTCATTAAGTTACATTTTATTAAGTTACATTTTACTAAGTTACATTTTATTAAGTTACATTTTACAAAGTTTCATTTGACTAAGTTACATTTTTTATTAAGTTACATTTTATTAAGTTACATTTTATTAAGTTACATTTCATTAAGTTACATTTTATTAAGTTACATTTTTTATTAAGTTACATTTTATTAAGTTACATTTTATTAAGTTACATTTTACTAAGTTTTTTTTTACTAAGTTACATTTTTTATTAAGTTACATTTTACTAAGTTACATTTTATTAAGTTACATTTTACAAAGTTTCATTTTACTAAATTACATTTTTTATTAAGTTACATTTTATTAAGTTACATTTTACTAAGTTATATTTTAATAAGTTCAATTTTTTATTAAGTTACATTTCATTAAGTTACATTTTATTAAGTTACATTTTACTAAGTTACATTTTATTAAGTTACATTTTACAAAGTTACATTTAACTAAGTTACATTTTTTATTAAGTTACGTTTTACTAAGTTACATTATACTAAGTTACATTTTTTATTAAGTTACATTTTACAAAGTTACATTTTATTAAGTTAGATTTTATTAAGTTACATTTTCCTAAGTTCCATTTTACTCAGTTATTTTTTTTATTAAGTTACATTTTATTAAGTTACATTTTACAAAGTTACATTTTACTAAGTTACATTTTTTATTAAGTTACATTTCATAAAGTTACATTTTATTAAGTTACATTTTACTAAGTTACATTTTATTAAGTTACATTTTACAAAGTTACATTTTATTAAGTTAGATTTTATTAAGTTACATTTTACTAAGTTACATTTTACTAAGTTACATTTTTTATTAAGTTACATTTTATTAAGTTACATTTTATTAAGTCACATTTTACTAAGTTACATTTTACTAAGTTACATTATACTAAGTTACATTTTACTAAGTTACATTTTACTAAGTTACATTTTTTATTAAGTTACATTTTATTAAGTTACATTTCATTAAGTTACATTTTATTAAGTTACATATTACTAAGTTACATTTTATTTAGTTACATTTTACTAAGTTACATTTTTTATTAAGTTACATTTTATTAAGTTACATTTTACTAAGATACATTTTACTAAGTTACATTTTACTAAGTTACATTATACTAAGTTACATTTTTTATTAAGTTACATTTCATTAAGTTACATTTTATTAAGTTAGATTTTACTAAGTTACATTTTCCTAAGTTACATTTTACTCAGTTACATTTTTTATTAAGTTACATTTTATTAAGTTACATTTTCCTAAGTTACAATTTACTCAGTTACATTTTTTACTAAGTTACATTTTATTAAGTTACATTTTACTAAGTTACATTTTACTAAGTTACATTTTTTATTAAGTTACATTTTATTAAGTTACATTTTATTAAGTTAAATTTTACTAAGTTACATTTTACTCAGTTACATTTTTTATTAAGTTACATTTTATTAAGTTACATTTTATTAAGTTACATTTTATTAAGTTACATTTTTTATTAAGTTACATTTTATTAAGTTACATTTTATTAAGTTACATTTTACTAAGTTACAAATTTATTCAGTTACATTTTTTATTAAGTTACATTTTATTAAGTTACATTTTACTAAGTTATATTTTACTAAGTTCAATTTTTTATTAAGTTACATTTCATTAAGTTACATTTTATTAAGTTACATTTTACTACGTTACATTTTATCAAGTAACATTTTACAAAGTTACATTTTACTAAGTTACATTTTTTATTAAGTTACATTTTATTATGTTACATTTTACTAAATTACATTTTACTAAGTTACATTTTACTAAGTTACATTATACTAAGTTACATTTTTTATTAAGTTACATTTCATTAAGTTACATTTTATTAAGTTAGATTTTATTAAGTTACATTTTCCTAAGTTCCATTTTACTCAGTTACATTTTTTATTAAGTTACATTTTATTGAGTTACATTTTATTAAGTGACATTTTATTAAGTTAGATTTTATTAAGTTACATTTTCCTAAGTTCCATTTTACTCAGTTATATTTTTTATTAAGTTACATTTTATTAAGTTACATTTTACAAAGTTACATTTTACTAAGTTACATTTTTATTAAGTTACATTTTATTAAGTTACATTTTACTAAGTTACATTTTACTAAGTTACATTTTACTAAGTTACATTATACTAAGTTACATTTTTAATTAAGTTACATTTCATTAAGTTACATTATATTAAGTTAAATTTATTAAGTTACATTTTCCTAAGTTCCATTTTACTCAGTTACATTTTACTCAGTTACATTTTTTATTAAGTTACATTTTATTAAGTTACATTTTATTAAGTTACATTTTACTAAAATACAATTTACTCAGTAACATTTTTTACTAAGTTACATTTTATTAAGTTACATTTTACTAAGTTACATTTTACTAAGTTACATTTTTTATTAAGTTACATTTGATTAAGTTACATTTTATTAAGTTAAATTTTACTAAGTTACATTTTACTCAGTTACATTTTACTCAGTTACATTTTTTATTAAGTTACATTTTATTAAGTTACATTTTATTAAGTTACATTTTACTAAAATACAATTTATTCAGTTACATTTTTTACTAAGTTACATTTTATTAAGTTACATTTTATTAAGTTACATTTTACTAAGTTACATATTCCTAAGTTACATTTTACTCAGTTACATTATTTATTAAGTTACATTTTATTAAGTTACATTTCATTAAGTTACATTTTCCTAAGTTACATTTTACTGAGTTACATTTTTTATTAAGTTAAATTTCATTAAGTTACATTTTATTAAGTTATATTTTTTATTAAGTTACATTTTATTAAGTTACATTTTATTAAGTTACATTTTTCTAAGTTATATTTTACTAAGTTACATTTTTATTAAGTTACATTTCATTAAGTTACATTTTATTAAGTTACATTTTACTAA
>NW_026543499.1:0-26344 GCF_028750875.1 Macrosteles quadrilineatus
TACTGGGTTGTACAAGTGTGTACAAGATTGTATAAGTTTGTACAAGGTTGTACAAGTGTGTACAAGGGTGTACAAGTGTGTACAAATGTGTACAAGTGTGTACAGGGGTGTACAAGTTTGTACAAGGGTGTACAAGTTTTACAAGGTTGTACAAGTGTGTACAAGTTTGTACAAGTTGTGTACTGGGTTGTACAAGTGTGTACAAGATTGTATAAGTTTGTACAAGGTTGTACAAGTGTGTACAAGGGTGTACAAGTGTGTACAAATGTGTACAAGTGTGTACAGGGGTGTACAAGTTTGTACAAGGGTGTACAAGTTTTACAAGGTTGTACAAGTGTGTACAAGGTTGTACAAGTTGTGTACAAGGTTGTACATGTGTGTACAAGGGTGTACAAGTTTTTACAAGGTTGTACAAGTGTGTACAAGGGTGTAAAATCGTGTACAAGGATGTACAAGTTTGTACAAGTTTGTACAAGGTTGTACAAGTGTGTACAAGGATGTACAAGTTTGTACAAGGGTGTACAAGTGTGTACGATAAGTAAAAGTGTGTACAAGGGTGTACAAGGTTGTACAAGTGTGTACAAGGTTGTACAATTGTGTACAAGGCTGTACAAGTGTGTACAAGGTTGTACAATTGTGTACAAGGCTGTACAAGTGTGTACAAGATTGTACAAGTGTGTACAAGGTTGTACAAGTGTGTACAAGGATGTACAAGTTTGTACAAGGGTGTACAAGTGTGTACGATGTGTAAAAGTTTGTACAAGGGTGTACAAGGTTGTACAAGTGTGTACAAGGTTGTACAATTGTGTACAAGGCTGTACAAGTGTGTACAAGGTTGTACAATTTTGTACAAGGCTGTACAAGTGTGTACAAGGTTGTACAAGTGTGTACAAGGCTGTACAATTGTGTAAAGGTTGTACAAGTGTGTACAAGGTTGTACAAGTGTGTACAAGGTTGTACAATTGTGTACAAGGCTGTACAAGTGTGTACAAGGTTGTACAAGTGTGTACAAGGTTGTACAAGTGTGTACAAGGTTGTACAAGTGTGTACAAGGTTGTACAAGTGTGTACAAGGTTGTACAATTGTGTATCAGGTTGTACAAGTGTGTACAAGGTTGTACAAGTGTGTACAAGGGTGAACAATCGTGTACAAGGATGTACAAGTTTGTACAAGTGTGTACAAGTTTGTACAAGGTTGTACAAGTGTGTACAAGGATGTACAAGTTTGTACAAGGGTGCACAAGTGTGTACAAGGGTGTACAATCGTGTACAAGATTGTACAAGTGTGTACAAGGGTGTACAGGTTTGTACAAGGTTGTACAAGGTTGTACAAGTGTGTACAAGGGTGTACAAATGTGTACAAGGATGTAAAAGTTTGTACAAGTGTGTACAAGTTTGTACAAGGTTGTACAAGTGTGTACAAGGTTTTACAATTGTGTACAAGGTTGTACAAGTTTGTACAAGGGAGTACAAGTTTGTACAAGATTGTATAAGTGTGTACTGGGTTGTACAAGTGTGTACAAGATTGTATAAGTTTGTACAAGGTTGTACAAGTGTGTACAAGGGTGTACAAGTGTGTACAAATGTGTACAAGTTTTACAAGGTTGTACAAGTGTGTACAAGGTTGTACAAGTTGTGTACAAGGTTGTACATGTGTGTACAAGGGTGTACAAGTTTTTACAAGGCTCTACAAGTGTGTACAAGGTTGTACAAGGCTGTACAAGTGTGTACAAGGTTGTACAAGGTTGTACAAGTGTGTACAAAGGTGTACAAGTTTTTACGAGGATGTACAAGTGTGTACAAGGTTGTACAAGTGTGTACAAGGCTGTACAATTGTGTACAAGGTTGTACAAGTGTGTACAAGGTTGTACAAGTGTGTACAAGGTTGTACAATTGTGTACAAGGCTGTACAAGTGTGTACAAGGTTGTACAAGTGTGTACAAGGCTGTACAATTGTGTACAAGGTTGTACAAGTGTGTACAAGGTTGTACAAGTGTGTACAAGGCTGTACAATTGTGTACAAGGCTGTACAAGTGTGTTCAAGGTTGTACAAGTGTGTACAAGGTTGTACAAGTGTGTACAAGGTTGTACAATTGTGTACAAGGTTGTACAAGTGTGTACAAGGTTGTACAAGTGTGTACAAGGTTGTACAAGTGTGTACAAGGTTGTACAATTGTGTACAAGGTTGTACAAGTGTGTACAAGGTTGTACAAGTGTGTACAAGGTTGTACAAGTGTGTACAAGGTTGTACAAGTGTGTACAAGGTTGTACAAGTGTGTACAAGGTTGTACAAGTGTGTACAAGGTTGTACAAGTGTGTACAAGGTTGTACAAGTGTGTACAAGGTTGTACAAGTGTGTACAAGGTTGTACAAGTGTGTACAAGCTTTTACAAGTGTGTACAAGGTTGTACAAGTTTTTACAAGGTTGTACAAGTGTGTACAAGGGTGTAAAATCGTGTACAAGGATGTACAAGTTTGTACAAGTTTGTACAAGGTTGTACAAGTGTGTATAAGGATGTACAAGTTTGTACAAGGGTGTACAAGTGTGTACGATAAGTAAAAGTGTGTACAAGGGTGTACAAGGTTGTACAAGTGTGTACAAGGTTTTACAATTGTGTACAAGGCTGTACAAGTGTGTACAAGGTTGTACGATTGTGTACAAGGCTGTACAAGTGTGTACAAGGTTGTACAAGTGTGTACAAGGTTGTACAAGTGTGTACAAGGTTGTAAAAGTGTGTACAAGGTTTTACAAGTGTGTACAAGGTTGTACAAGTGTGTACAAGGTTGTACAAGTGTGTACAAGGTTGTACAAGTGTGTACAAGGTTGTACAAGTGTGTACAAGGTTGTACAAGTTTTTACAAGGTTGTACAAGTGTGTACAAGGGTGTAAAATCGTGTACAAGGATGTACAAGTTTGTACAAGGTTGTACAAGTGTGTACAAGGATGTACAAGTTTGTACAAGGGTGTACAAGTGTGTACGATAAGTAAAAGTGTGTACAAGGGTGTACAAGGTTGTACAAGTGTGTACAAGGTTGTACAATTGTGTACAAGGCTGTACAAGTGTGTACAAGGTTGTACAATAGTGTACAAGGCTGTACAAGTGTGTAAAATGTTGTACAAGTGTGTACAAGGTTGTACAAGTGTGTACAAGGTTGTACAAGTGTGTACAAGGTTGTACAATTGTGTACAAGGTTGTACAAGTGTGTACAAGGTTGTACAAGTGTGTACGAGGTTGTACAATTGTGTACAAGGTTGTACAAGTGTGTACAAGGTTGTACAATTGTGTACAAGGCTGTACAAGTGTGTACAAGGTTGTACAAGGTTGTACAAGTGTGTACAAGGGTGTACAAGTTTTTACAAGGTTGTACAAGTGTGTACAAGGTTGTACAAGTGTGTACAAGGCTGTACAATTGTGTACAAGGTTGTACAAGTGTGTACAAGGTTGTACAAGTGTGTACAAGGTTGTACAATTGTGTACAAGGCTGTACAAGTGTGTACAAGGTTGTACAAGTGTGTACAAGGCTGTACAATTGTGTACAAGGTTGTACAAGTGTGTACAAGGTTGTACAAGTGTGTACAAGGTTGTACAATTGTGTACAAGACTGTACAAGTGTGTACAAAGTTGTGCAAGTGTGTACAAGGTTGTACAAGTGTGTACAAGGTTGTACAATTGTGTACAAGGTTGTACAAGTGTGTACAAGGTTGTACAAGTGTGTACAAGGGTGTACAATCGTGTACAATGATGTACAAGTTTGTACAAGATTTTACAAGTGTGTACTGGGTTGTACAAGTGTGTACAAGATTGTATAAGTTTGTAAAAGGTTGTACAAGTGTGTACAAGGGTGTACAAGTGTGTACAAATGTGTACAAGTGTGTACAGGGGTGTACAAGTTTGTACAAGGGTGTACAAGTTTTACAAGGTTGTACAAGTGTGTACAAGGTTGTACAAGTTGTGTACAAGGTTGTACATGTGTGTACAAGGGTGTACAAGTGTGTACAAGGTTGTACAAGTGTGTACAAGCTTGTACAAGTGTGTACAAGGGTGTACAAGTGTGTACAAGGTTGTACAAGTTTTTACAAGGTTGTACAAGTGTGTACAAGGGTGTAAAATCGTGTACAACCCAGGTAACAAAAAAAGTTTGAGAAAGGTTTGCCACAAACCTTTTTTGTCAAACCTTTAAACTTGCTTCAAGTGTATAACGGCAAGCTTGTACACTTGGGGCAAGCTTGTAGCAAACCTCCTAGTTCCCATCAGACAAGCTTGCCACAGGCCTTCCGATTAAACTTGTCACAGGCCTTCTGTACAAACTTCTCAAAGGCCTTCTGATTAAACTTGCCACATGCCTTCTGGTTAAACTAGCCACACACCTTATGTTTAAACTTGACACAAACCTTCTGTTCAAACTTGTCACAGGCCTTCTGTTTAAACTTATCACAGGCCTTTTATTAGAACTTAGAAACTGGAACAGATATATTTTGTTCCATAAAATAAATTAATAAATCATCGAAAATATAGCTCAGATAAAAATGAAGCACAATATGTTTATGTTTCATAGTAATGTATGTTAATAAATTAAATAAATTTATAAATGTAAATAAATTAAATTTTGTTTGGCCAACAAAACTTTTTACTTTGCCAGATAGAGAATGATAGGTTTTAAAAATAGACTTGGGACTGTAGGCTAATTAGAGATAAATGTGTTGGATCCTGTTTGAAAATAAAAGTAACTAATTGCTAACTAAAAGCCAAAATAAAGCACTGAGCAATAAATAAATATGTTTTATGACAACTGTTCATTTCATGGTAATACAATCATTTTAAGAAATGTATGGGTTTCGAAAAGGTATTTTACTTAAAAATTATTTTTGTCAAATGCCTACAAACTAACCGTAAGATAGCTTTGTAAGGTTAAGTAGGGCAATATCAGACTTGTTATCAGAAGTCTAATGTGCCCTAAATACAGCTTTCAGAACTAAATCAGTAGTTTCATTTTTACTCAAAGCAAATTTAATATAAATGCCTCTAATAGAAAAACTTGAATGTTATTAGAGGAAATGCTAAACAGAGCTAACTCCTTGGTTGAATTTAAATTGACAACATATAATAGACCTAACACAGTACTGTATTAGTTACATAGCTTTAAGCTTTACTAAGCCGTAATGACAAAAAATGAAACAAATTTATTCCTATACCTACAGTTGATTTCAAACTAATTGAGAAATTATCTTAATCAGAGAAGTTTTGACAATGGAAATCAAACAAAGTAAAAGTGCACTTAACATTTTATATTCTGAAAATATTTACACAGGTTTAAATTACAATTCGTACAGTATTCAGTCATCAGAACACTCTTCAGCAGCGGGTGTTGCTTGCTGTCTGTTAGACCTGAAAAACAGAAATTTTTGTTGTCTCAATAAAATTGATGTTTTGTAGTATTTTTTTAAGTTGCCATACATGTATTCCCTCAATAAATTATGTGACTTTGCCAAATTTATGGATTACTAGCTGTAACCCGCGGGCTTTGCCCCGTTTAACTTCTTAATTTTCAAGATTATCTTGTTCGCATGGCTCAATCACGTCCTGGTTGAAGTTTGTTCGCTACGCTCACTCACCTTTAGGTTGGAGCTCGTTCGCTACGCTCACTCACCTTTAGGTTGGAGCTCGTTCGCTACGCTCACTCACCTTTAGGTTGGAGCTCGTTCGCTGCGCTCACTTGCCTTCAGGTTAGCTCGTTCGCTACGCTAACTCGCCTCCAGGTTGAAGTTCGTTCGCTACGCTCACTCACCTTTTGGTTGCAAATTAGCTGTTGTCATAAATGTAAAAGAAATAATAGTGCTGCACCCTGTTGGTAATCCTTGTAACTTTAATGCTATTGAACATCATAGAACAGAACCAACTTGTTTAATTGAAACAGCTGTTAAGATTCAATAATTCCATTTCTCATAAGGTTAACATGGGAAACTCCAGAGCCACTGGGGCGGAGCCCGAAAGGATTTTTGAAATAAGGATATGCCTATATGTTAATCGGGAATGTGAGCTATCATCATGCCAAATTTCAGCCCAATCTGACCAGTATTTTTCGAGTTTACTTTTCCCATACACACATACAGCAACCACCTCTTTTTTATAATAGTATAGAAGATAGATAATTTCCTTTAGAGCTGAAAATTTTGATTATTCCTATGATGAGATAAATGTTACAAATATTGCTTTGTGTGTGAGCCAATTATTTGCAAAACAACTATATGGGCATGGTGTTCCAAATTTAATATATCTTTACTTAGGTTTCCAAATAAATTTAATTTTGGTCAGACTGAAATGAGAAAATAGAGGCTTTTACAGTTTATAAAGTCTATATCACTAAACCTTTTTCCATGACACTTGAAAAATTTCATACCGGTACTGTAGGTTTAAACCTTTATTAGTTGTTATAGCTTTCAGGGATTAGCTTCAAAACAATTTAAAAGTACCTATGTTTGACTTATTAAAGGAGTTCAAGTTTGAACTGTTTTATATTGTGTCAAAATTCAATAAATTTTAAACGTTTTAGAAGTATATTTGAACATTGTAAAAAGTACAAATGCTAAAACAAAACAATAAATTGGACAACTGACTCACAACAGAAAACAATAAATAATTAACCAATCAGCTGATGATATTAAAATATAGAAAAAATATAATATCATTAATTTATACTAGATCTAGTAGAATCTAGTATCATTTACTAATAAAACAGATGACAGGGATATTTGAGAGAGGAATGAGTGATGTTAATATTAGAGACGGCCTAAGACTAATGAATACTAAAATTTTAGGCCCGGTTCACACAAGCGACTTATCTAGCTGACTAGGCTGTGACTAGGTAAGCCCGACTGGGTAGAGGACTACAGGATTAAATGGAACCGTTCACACAAGCGTAGGGTGACGACTAGCGAGCCGCGTTCGAGCTTGGTGTCCCAAACTATTGTCGGGCCCCGCTTCCATTCCAAGTCACTCATGGCAGCTACCCAGTCACCCGCTCTAGCGGCGTAGCAGTACATGTAGCCCTATGGGAGGGTTCACACGAGCGATCGGTCGTCACGCTGCAGCTCGCATTCTTCCCTTTGTTCTCATTGTCGCCAGTGATGGATCCGAGTAACATTGATATCGATATTTGTATCGAATCATAATGAAGCAACGCCGTTTCTTTGGAACAATTATCTTTATAGGCCTATTATTAGTATTACAAGTTCAAATATAGGAATAAACTAAATATAAATTTGTAACCGATTAAGTTTATAAAATAATTTTATATTGGCCCTATACACTCTAAACAATGATGTTTGTTCAACCAAACTTTATAATAGTTTAAATGATAGCTTGTTGGGTGATTCCAATGCAAATTTAGTTTTGAAATGATTCGATAATTGTTTAAAACATCGTTATTGTCCAAAACATCAATGTAAAAAAAATTCACTTACCATTGACGCAAAAACATCAAATATTTCCAGAGAAAACATCGATGTATTAAAAACATCGTTTATCGATGCACATTCATTTACGTCACACTTGCGACCTAGTCCGTGGACATATCGCTCGTGTGAACCGGTGTATCCTTTGGTCCGCTACCCATTCGGGCTTACCTAGTTACAGCCTAGTTAGCTAGATAAGTTGCTCGTTGAACCGGGCCTAAGAAGCGAAATGCTCATGGAGAATAGTCAGCTTGGAATTTTGCCACCGAAATGAGCTTTGTGCAGCCGCACTACTCTTTCTTACTCGGTAAACTGACTTGGCCGCGCGTTCAAGATAGGCTACGCTGCCGATTTCGCAAGAAATGAAACATTAAAGGTAACAAACAATTTTTGCATACAATACCACTCTACATATAGGCTACATATGGTTTTTTTCACACTCAGTGGGGTATTAACTCAATATATAACTAACATTCAAATCTAATTTACTAGACTAGTGATGAAATATGATACTTTCCATGCACAAACCTGAGGCCCATGTGGACAGGTAAATGTGAGGTAAAAAGGTCAAATAAACCCTGAATTTAACTGGTTCTATTAATGTTTTATAGGTATGGCTAATGTTTTTAATAGATTTAGAATTTAATCTAAATGGCATTTTTACTAAGTACAATATCCAAACTAACAGAAGAACTTTGTACAGTTTCCAATGGCAACCTAAATACAGGGTGTCAATAGAACTCTTGGGGTTTTCATATCATAACAGATTGGAAATATGAAGTTAATTCCTTAATAACAGTTCAACTCATTGTACCAACCAATTGTCAATTTTTGGTCAGCCTTTGTTGGCAACACTGTGGCACATAGAATTTGAAAGAATCTAGAGCTGCAATGCCTTACGGAAAATGTTGCTATGGTGACGGGTGCTAGTAAATGAGGAGTTTTTTTATAAACGCCCTTTACTCATAATAATTTCTTATCACAAAGAAATAAGTACGGTACCGTAAATTGAAATAGGAAAAAATACCTCTTCATCAATCTGGGTGTGGCTTGCTGCAGCCACTTCTTGATTGAGTTCTTCATATTCTCAACCGATGTTTCTCAATGTTTTCTCCTGACAGCATCTATAAATCAGAAAAAGGTGCACTAAACATACAAAATGAGTAAAGTACCAGAGCAAAAATACCCCTGAAGCAGCAAACCTGTAGACTATCAATTTGTCTTAAACTGGATTTATGCTTAAAGATTTCCATAAAGCATATTTTGAATAAAGTTTGATCTAACTAGTAGGCCTACCATAGACAAAAAGAACGATATAGAAAGATATAGACTGTCAGCCGTGCAGTGGTTACCATAGGTTCTGGCACACAATGATGGGAGTGCCATGTAGTTACGTAGTGTGTAGGCCGTAACTGCAGCGCTCCCAACGGTGTGCGCCAGAACCTATGGTAACTGCAGCACAGCTGACGGTCTTTTTATATTTAATTCTTTTTGTCTATGCTAGTACTTAGGTTTGTTACTATGGGGAATGCAAAAATTTGTTTTATTGAGCAAATGTTAATATTAAGGTGAAATAGACTAAATAAAGTTGCTAAATTTGATCAACATAGGATATCTACAAACAAGCAAACTACATACAAAAGCTCGCTCCGGCACATAGCCTATTTTTATAATATATGTAGCCCTACCTAATGTCAAGATTTTCCACAAATGGGGAAAGGCGATAATTATGTTCCGTTACTGTAGGGGGTATTCAGGATTTTTATGTGACCGCGGGAGACAATAATCTTTAGGCCTACATAAATAACTTGATCTAAAGCAAAGTGACGTTTAACCGTTTCGATGCTAGAAAATTTTTTGGAATGTTCCGAAAAAAATTATAGGCTAAGTAAGAATTACAGGAGAATCTTGATAAAAAGGCTCTCAAGGGGATTATAAAATAAGACTTGTTATCAAGGTTGTCTTATTATCGAAGTTTAGCAATAACATGTGATTAGGGGTAAAATAAATTCTAGGGGATTTAAAAATGAGACTTGTTATAAAGGGTGACTTGTTATCGAGGGTCTTGTTATCACGGTTCCACTGTATTTACTTATTTCATCCGAAAAGTGCTAAGCTTGCCATGAGGGCAAAGTCTATTGTGTGAGAAAAGAATACGCACATCAACATTTTGATAATAATCAACTTAGGCCTAACTTTTATCCTTAAGGTACTCATCCAAAAACTTATTGCAGACAGTTCTATGTGAAACTGTAAGTACCCAGGGAGGGTAGACCTAAGTTTAGCCTAGTCCTTTTGATTGACTAAGTAGAGTCTATCAAGGCTAGCAGCCTACAGTCGAGGTAACACATGAGTTAGGTTAGCTAATTAGCTTAAGTTATTACGGCACCCTAACATAACAAATGAACATGAACATTCCCAATAGCAAATTACTAGGTGTTTTGACACTTTGTGACAGAATAAAATGTGCTGCAGTTAAAAAAAAATAAAGTAGGCCTAAGATTTATATCAGCCCTCAGGTTTATTGGGCTACCAATAACGAATCATTATTAAAACATTTCCTGGAAAGGTTTTTAACAAACACTAAATTGACTGCCAATTTTTCAAGTGATCAAGTGAAAACAGATTTTAAAAAAGTTAAGAAGGTATAAGATGTGATAAATGTACATCTGATGTACATAAATCAAAAATCAAATAGCCTAGGGCAGGCCTTTTAGCTAGGTACCGGTAAGACTTTTGTGAGTTAGGTCAAGACTAGGCCCAGGCTCTAAATCAAACGGTTGATGCTTAAATCATTATATTAATAACTTATAAACTTAAGTTATCTGGAGTTGGCTGCTTTAACTTATTTAAAATTACTGATTAACTTACGCTAAATCTAGGTTATTCTACTCACCTGAATATTGCAGTAGGTTTCAAAGTTATCGCCGAGGAAAACTACTATTAACCAAAAGCACTTATAAATTTACTTAGGCCTGTATACAAACTTTATAAACTTAAAAATTTAAACTTAACGCGAAATATAAACTCAAAACTTAAGGAAAAATAAACACTTAACCGAAAACAAGAAAGAACAAGCGCAGACGCCAGACGGCCAAACAAACACAAACAAATAAAATGGCGGTTGTTTTGTTATTGTGTAGTAGACTGACTAGCGCCGCTAGCGCTGCGATGGATGAAAATTACAACTACGTTGCTTGTCGTGATACACCTTCCATAAATTGGCCCCAAGCTGTTCCCCGTAAGCCTTCTTCACAAGCGTGCCACAAGTTTGGCACAAGTTGATATAAAAAGGCCTTTCCAGACAAGCCTTTGACAAGGCTTGCCGTAAGCTTACGTGTTACCTGGGAAGGATGTACAAGTTTGTACAAGTTTGTACAAGGTTGTACAAGTGTGTACAAGGATGTACAAGTTTGTACAAGGGTGTACAAGTGTGTACGATAAGTAAAAGTGTGTACAAGGGTGTACAAGATTGTACAAGTGTGTACAAGATTGTACAAGTGTGTACAAGATTGTACAAGTGTGTACAAGGTTGTACAAGTGTGTACAAGGATGTACAAGTTTGTACAAGGGTGTACAAGTGAGTACGATGTGTAAAAGTTTGTACAAGGGTGTACAAGGTTGTACAAGTGTGTACAAGGTTGTACAATTGTGTACAAGGCTGTACAAGTGTGTACAAGGTTGTACAATTTTGTACAAGGCTGTACAAGTGTGTACAAGGTTGTACAAGTGTGTACAAGGCTGTACAATTGTGTACAAGGTTGTACAAGTGTGTACAAGGTTGTACAAGTGTGTACAAGGTTGTACAATTGTATACAAAGTGTACAAGTGTGTACAAGGTTGTACAAGTGTGTACAAGGTTGTACAAGTGTGTACAAGGTTGTACAAGTGTGTACAAGGTTGTACAAGTGTGTACAAGGTTGTACAATTGTGTATCAGGTTGTACAAGTGTGTACAAGGTTGTACAAGTGTGTACAAGGGTGTACAATCGTGTACAAGGATGTACAAGTTTGTACAAGTTTGTACAAGTTTGTACAAGGTTGTACAAGTGTGTACAAGGATGTACAAGTTTGTACAAGGGTGCACAAGTGTGTACAAGGGTGTACAATCGTGTACAAGCTTGTACAATTGTGTACAAGGGTGTACAGGTTTGTACAAGGTTGTACAAGGTTGTACAAGTGTGTACAAGGTTGTACAATTGTGTACAAGGCTGTACAATTGTGTACAAGGCTGTACAAGTGTGTACAAGGTTGTACAAGGTTGTACAAGTGTGTACAAGGTTGTACAAGGTTGTACAAGTGTGTACAAGGGTGTACAAGTTTTTACAAGGTTGTACAAGTGTGTACAAGGTTGTACAAGTGTGTACAAGGCTGTACAATTGTGTACAAGGTTGTACAAGTGTGTACAAGGTTGTACAAGTGTGTACAAGGTTGTACAATTGTGTACAAGGCTGTACAAGTGTGTACAAGGTTGTACAAGTGTGTACAAGGCTGTACAATTGTGTACAAGGTTGTACAAGTGTGTACAAGGTTGTACAAGTGTGTACAAGGTTGTACAATTGTGTACAAGACTGTACAAGTGTGTACAAAGTTGTGCAAGTGTGTACAAGGTTGTACAAGTGTGTACAAGGTTGTTCAATTGTGTACAAGGTTGTACAAGTGTGTACAAGGTTGTACAAGTGTGTACAAGGTTTTACAAGTGTGTACAAGGGTGTACAATCGTGTACAATGATGTACAAGTTTGTACAAGATTTTACAAGTGAGTACTGGGTTGTACAAGTGTGTACAAGATTGTATAAGTTTGTACAAGGTTGTACAAGTGTGTACAAGGGTGTACAAGTGTGTACAAATGTGTACAAGTGTGTACAGGGGTGTACAAGTTTGTACAAGGGTGTACAAGTTTTACAAGGTTGTACAAGTGTGTACAAGGTTGTACAAGTTGTGTACTGGGTTGTACAAGTGTGTACAAGATTGTATAAGTTTGTACAAGGTTGTACAAGTGTGTACAAGGGTGTACAAGTGTGTACAAATGTGTACAAGTGTGTACAGGGGTGTACAAGTTTGTACAAGGGTGTACAAGTTTTACAAGGTTGTACAAGTGTGTACAAGGTTGTACAAGTTGTGTACAAGGTTGTACATGTGTGTACAAGGGTGTACAAGTGTGTAAAAGTGTGTACAAGGTTGTACAAGTGTGTACAAGCTTGTACAATTGTGTACAAGGGTGTACAAGCTTGTACAATTGTGTACAAGGGTGTACAAGTGTGTACAAGGTTGTACAAGTTTTTACAAGGTTGTACAAGTGTGTACAAGGGTGTAAAATCGTTTACAAGGATATACAAGTTTGTACAAGTTTGTACAAGGTTGTACAAGGTTGTACAAGTGTGTACAAGGGTGTACAAGTTTTTACAAGGTTGTACAAGTGTGTACAAGGTTGTACAAGTGTGTACAAGGCTGTAAAATTGTGTACAAGGTTGTACAAGTGTGTACAAGGTTGTACAAGTGTGTACAAGGTTGTACAATTGTGTACAAGGCTGTACAAGTGTGTACAAGGTTGTACAAGTGTGTACAAGGCTGTACAATTGTGTACAAGGTTGTACAAGTGTGTACAAGGTTGTACAAGTGTGTACAAGGTTGTACAATTGTGTACAAGACTGTACAAGTGTGTACAAAGTTGTGCAAGTGTGTACAAGGTTGTACAAGTGTGTACAAGGTTGTTCAATTGTGTACAAGGTTGTACAAGTGTGTACAAGGTTGTACAAGTGTGTACAAGGTTTTACAAGTGTGTACAAGGGTGTACAATCGTGTACAATGATGTACAAGTTTGTACAAGATTTTACAAGTGAGTACTGGGTTGTACAAGTGTGTACAAGATTGTATAAGTTTGTACAAGGTTGTACAAGTGTGTACAAGGGTGTACAAGTGTGTACAAATGTGTACAAGTGTGTACAGGGGTGTACAAGTTTGTACAAGGGTGTACAAGTTTTACAAGGTTGTACAAGTGTGTACAAGGTTGTACAAGTTGTGTACTGGGTTGTACAAGTGTGTACAAGATTGTATAAGTTTGTACAAGGTTGTACAAGTGTGTACAAGGGTGTACAAGTGTGTACAAATGTGTACAAGTGTGTACAGGGGTGTACAAGTTTGTACAAGGGTGTACAAGTTTTACAAGGTTGTACAAGTGTGTACAAGGTTGTACAAGTTGTGTACAAGGTTGTACATGTGTGTACAAGGGTGTACAAGTGTGTAAAAGTGTGTACAAGGTTGTACAAGTGTGTACAAGCTTGTACAATTGTGTACAAGGGTGTACAAGCTTGTACAATTGTGTACAAGGGTGTACAAGTGTGTACAAGGTTGTACAAGTTTTTACAAGGTTGTACAAGTGTGTACAAGGGTGTAAAATCGTTTACAAGGATATACAAGTTTGTACAAGTTTGTACAAGGTTGTACAAGTGTGTACAAGGATGTACAAGTTTGTACAAGGGTGTACAAGTGTGTACGATAAGTAAAAGTGTGTACAAGGGTTTACAAGGTTGTACAAGTGTGTACAAGGTTGTACAATTGTGTACAAGGCTGTACAAGTGTGTACAAGGTTGTACAATTGTGTACAAGGCTGTACAAGTGTGTACAAGATTGTACAAGTGTGTACAAGATTGTACAAGTGTGTACAAGGTTGTACAAGTGTGTACAAGGATGTACAAGTTTGTACAAGGGTGTACAAGTGTGTACGATGTGTAAAAGTTTGTACAAGGGTGTACAAGGTTGTACAAGTGTGTACAAGGTTGTACAATTGTGTACAAGGCTGTACAAGTGTGTACAAGGTTGTACAATTTTGTACAAGGCTGTACAAGTGTGTACAAGGTTGTACAAGTGTGTACAAGGCTGTACAATTGTGTACAAGGTTGTACAAGTGTGTACAAGGTTGTACAAGTGTGTACAAGGTTGTACAATTGTGTACAAGGCTGTACAAGTGTGTACAAGGTTGTACAAGTGTGTACAAGGTTGTACAAGTGTGTACAAGGTTGTACAAGTGTGTACAAGGTTGTACAAGTGTGTACAAAGTTGTACAATTGTGTATCAGGTTGTACAAGTGTTTACAAGGTTGTACAAGTGTGTACAAGGGTGTACAATCGTGTACAAGGATGTACAAGTTTGTACAAGTTTGTACAAGTTTGTACAAGTTTGTACAAGGTTGTACAAGTGTGTACAAGGATGTACAAGTTTGTACAAGGGTGCACAAGGGTGTACAAGGGTGTACAATCGTGTACAAGCTTGTACAAGTGTGTACAAGGGTGTACAGGTTTGTACAAGGTTGTACAAGGTTGTACAAGGTTTTACAATTGTGTACAAGGTTGTACAAGTGTGTACAAGGTTGTACAAGTGTGTACAAGGTTGTACAAGTGTGTACAACTTGTACAAGTGTGTACAACGTTGTACAAGTGTGTACAAGGTTGTACAAGTTTGTACAAGGTTGTACAAGTGTGTACAAGTTTGTACAAGTGTGTACAAGTTTGTACAAGGTTGTACAAATGTATACAAGGGTGTACAAAAGTGTACAAGGGTTCACAAATTTGAACAAAGGTGTACAAGTGTATACGAGCTTGTACAAGTGTGTACAAGCATGTACAAGTGTGTACAAGGGCGTACAGGTTTGTACAAGGTTGTACAAGTGTGTACAAGGGTGTACAAGTGTGTACAAGGTTGTACAAGTGTGTACAAGCTTGTACAAGTGTGTACAAGGGTGTACAAGTGTGTACAAGGTTGTACAAGTTTATACATGGTTGTACAAGTGTGTACAAGGTTGTACAAGTGTGTACAAGGTTGTACAAGTGTGTACAAGGTTGTACAAGTGTGTACAAGGTTGTACAAGAGTGTACAAGGTTGTACAAGTGTGTACAAGGTTGTACAAGTGTGTACAAGGTTGTACAAGTGTGTACAAGGTTGTACAATAGTGTACAAGGTTGTACAATCGTGTACAAGGTTGTACAAGTGTGTACAAGGTTGTACAAGTGTGTACAAGGTTGTACAAGTGTGTACAAGGTTGTACAAGTGTGTACAAGGTTGTACAAGTGTGTACAAGGGTGTACAAGTGTGTACAAGGTTGTACAAGTGTGTACAAGGGTGAAAAATCGTGTACAAGGATGTACAAGTTTGTACAAGTTTGTACAAGGTTGTACAAGTGTGTACAAGGATGTACAAGTTTGTACAAGGTTGTACAAGTGTGTACAAGGGTGAAAAATCGTGTACAAGGATGTACAAGTTTGTACAAGGTTGTACAAGGTTGTACAAGTGTGTACAAGGGTGTACAAGTTTTTACAAGGTTGTACAAGTGTGTACAAAGGTTGTACAAGTGTGTACAAGGCTGTACAATTGTGTACAAGGTTGTACAAGTGTGTAAAGGTTGTACAAGTGTGTACAAGGTTGTACAATTGTGTACAAGGCTGTACAAGTGTGTACAAGGTTGTACAATTGTGTACAAGGCTGTACAATTGTGTACAAGGTTGTACAAGTGTGTACAAGGTTGTACAAGTGTGTACAAGGTTGTACAATTGTGTACAAGACTGTACAAGTGTGTACAAAGTTGTGCAAGTGTGTACAAGGTTGTACAAGTGTGTACAAGGTTGTACAATTGTGTACAAGGTTGTACAAGTGTGTACAAGGTTGTACAAGTGTGTACAAGGGTGTACAATCGTGTACAATGATGTACAAGTTTGTACAAGATTTTACAAGTGTGTACTGGGTTGTACAAGTGTGTACAAGATTGTATAAGTTTGTACAAGGTTGTACAAGTGTGTACAAGGGTGTACAAGTGTGTACAAATGTGTACAAGTGTGTACAGGGGTGTACAAGTTTGTACAAGGGTGTACAAGTTTTACAAGGTTGTACAAGTGTGTACAAGGTTGTACAAGTTGTGTACTGGGTTGTACAAGTGTGTACAAGATTGTATAAGTTTGTACAAGGTTGTACAAGTGTGTACAAGGGTGTACAAGTGTGTACAAATGTGTACAAGTGTGTACAGGGGTGTACAAGTTTGTACAAGGGTGTACAAGTTTTACAAGGTTGTACAAGTGTGTACAAGGTTGTACAAGTTGTGTACAAGGTTGTACATGTGTGTACAAAGGTGTACAAGTGTGTACAAGGTTGTACAAGTGTGTACAAGCTTGTACAAGTGTGTACAAGGGTGTACAAGTGTGTACAAGGTTGTACAAGTTTTTACAAGGTTGTACAAGTGTGTACAAGGGTGTAAAATCGTGTACAAGGATGTACAAGTTTGTACAAGTTTGTACAAGGTTGTACAAGTGTGTACAAGGATGTACAAGTTTGTACAAGGGTGTACAAGTGTGTACGATAAGTAAAAGTGTGTACAAGGGTGTACAAGGTTGTACAAGTGTGTACAAGGTTGTACAATTGTGTACAAGGCTGTACAAGTGTGTACAAGGTTGTACAATTGTATACAAGGCTGTACAAGTGTGTACAAGGTTGTACAAGTGTGTACAAGGTTGTACAAGTGTGTACAAGGTTGTACAAGTGTGTACAAGGTTGTACAAGTGTGTACAAGGTTGTACAATTGTGTATCAGGTTGTACAAGTGTGTACAAGGTTGTACAAGTGTGTACAAGGGTGTACAATCGTGTACAAGGATGTACAAGTTTGTACAAGTTTGTACAAGTTTGTACAAGGTTGTACAAGTGTGTACAAGGATGTACAAGTTTGTACAAGGGTGCACAAGTGTGTACAAGGGTGTACAATCGTGTACAAGCTTGTACAAGTGTGTACAAGGGTGTACAGGTTTGTACAAGGTTGTACAAGGTTGTACAAGTGTGTACAAGGTTGTACAATTGTGTACAAGGCTGTACAAGTGTGTACAAGGTTGTACAAGGTTGTACAAGTGTGTACAAGGGTGTACAAGTTTTTACAAGGTTGTACGAGTGTGTACAAGGTTGTACAAGTGTGTACAAGGCTGTACAATTGTGTACAAGGTTGTACAAGTGTGTACAAGGTTGTACAAGTGTGTACAAGGTTGTACAATTGTGTACAAGGCTGTACAAGTGTGTACAAGGTTGTACAAGTGTGTACAAGGCTGTACAATTGTGTACAAGGTTGTACAAGTGTGTACAAGGTTGTACAAGTGTGTACAAGGTTGTACAATTGTGTACAAGACTGTACAAGTGTGTACAAAGTTGTGCAAGTGTGTACAAGGTTGTACAAGTGTGTACAAGGTTGTACAATTGTGTACAAGGTTGTACAAGTGTGTACAAGGTTGTACAAGTGTGTACAAGGGTGTACAATCGTGTACAATGATGTACAAGTTTGTACAAGATTTTACAAGTGTGTACTAGGTTGTACAAGTGTGTACAAGATTGTATAAGTTTGTACAAGGTTGTACAAGTGTGTACAAGGGTGTACAAGTGTGTACAAATGTGTACAAGTGTGTACAGGGGTGTACAAGTTTGTACAAGGGTGTACAAGTTTTACAAGGTTGTACAAGTGTGTACAAGGTTGTACAAGTTGTGTACTGGGTTGTACAAGTGTGTACAAGATTGTATAAGTTTGTACAAGGTTGTACAAGTGTGTACAAGGGTGTACAAGTGTGTACAAATGTGTACAAGTGTGTACAGGGGTGTACAAGTTTGTACAAGGGTGTACAAGTTTTACAAGGTTGTACAAGTGTGTACAAGGTTGTACAAGTTGTGTACAAGGTTGTACATGTGTGTACAAGGGTGTACAAGTGTGTACAAGTGTGTACAAGGTTGTACAAGTGTGTACAAGCTTGTACAAGTGTGTACAAGGGTGTACAAGTGTGTACAAGGTTGTACAAGTTTTTACAAGGTTGTACAAGTGTGTACAAGGGTGTAAAATCGTTTACAAGGATGTACAAGTTTGTACAAGTTTGTACAAGGTTGTACAAGTGTGTACAAGGATGTACAAGTTTGTACAAGCGTGTACAAGTGTGTACGATAAGTAAAAGTGTGTACAAGGGTGTACAAGGTTGTACAAGTGTGTACAAGGTTGTACAATTGTGTACAAGGCTGTACAAGTGTGTACAAGGTTGTACAATTGTGTACAAGGCTGTACAAGTGTGTACAAGATTGTACAAGTGTGTACAAGATTGTACAAGTGTGTACAAGGTTGTACAAGTATGTACAAGGATGTACAAGTTTGTACAAGGGTGTACAAGTGTGTACGATGTGTAAAAGTTTGTACAAGGATGTACAAGGTTGTACAAGTGTGTACAAGGTTGTACAATTGTGTACAAGGCTGTACAAGTGTGTACAAGGTTGTACAATTTTGTACAAGGCTGTAAAAGTGTGTACAAGGTTGTACAAGTGTGTACAAGGTTGTACAATTGTGTACAAGGCTGTACAAGTGTGTACAAGGTTGTACAAGTGTGTACAAGGTTGTACAAGTGTGTACAAGGTTGTACAAGTGTGTACAAGGTTGTACAAGTTTGTACAAGGTTGTACAATTGTGTATCAGGTTGTACAAGTGTGTACAAGGTTGTACAAGTGTGTACAAGGGTGTACAATCGTGTACAAGGATGTACAAGTTTTTACAAGTTTGTACAAGTTTGTACAAGGTTGTACAAGTGTGTACAAGGATGTACAAGTTTGTACAAGGGTGCACAAGTGTGTACAAGGGTGTACAATCGTGTACAAGCTTGTACAAGTGTGTACAAGGGTGTACAGGTTTGTACAAGGTTGTACAAGGTTGTACAAGTGTGTACAAGGTTGTACAAGTGTGTACAACTTCTACAAGTGTGTACAACGTTGTACAAGTGTGTACAAGGTTGTACAAGTTTGTACAAGGTTGTACAAGTGTTTACAAGTTTGTACAAGTGTGTACAAGTTTGTACAAGGTTGTACAAATGTGTACAAGGGTGTACAAAAGTGTACAAGGGTTCACAAATTTGAACAAAGGTGTACAAGTGTATACAAGCTTGTACAAGTGTGTACAAGCATGTACAAGTGTGTACAAGGGTGTACAGGTTTGTACAAGGTTGTACAAGTGTGTACAAGGGTGTACAAGTGTGTACAAGGTTGTACAAGTGTGTACAAGCTTGTACAAATGTGTACAAGGGTGTACAAGTGTGTACAAGGTTGTACAAGTTTTTACATGGTTGTACAAGTGTGTACAAGGTTGTACAAGTGTGTACAAGGTTGTACAAGTGTGTACAAGGTTGTACAAGTGTGTACAAGGTTGTACAAGTGTGTACAAGGTTGTACAAGTGTGTACAAGGTTGTACAAGTGTGTACAAGGTTGTACAAGTGTGTACAAGGTTGTACAAGTGTGTACAAGGTTGTACAAGTGTGTACAAGGTTGTACAAGTGTGTACAAGGTTGTACAAGTGTGTACAAGGTTTTACAAGTGTGTACAAGGTTGTACAAGTGTGTACAAGGTTGTACAAGTGTGTACAAGGGTGTACAAGTGTGTACAAGGTTGTACAAGTGTGTACAAGGGTGATAAATCGTGTACAAGGATGTACAAGTTTGTACAAGTTTGTACAAGGTTGTACAAGTGTGTACAAGGATGTACAAGTTTGTACAAGGTTGTACAAGTGTGTACAAGGGTGAAAAATCGTGTACAAGGATGTACAAGTTTGTACAAGGTTGTACAAGGTTGTACAAGTGTGTACAAGGGTGTACAAGTTTTTACAAGGTTGTACAAGTGTGTACAAGGTTGTACAAGTGTGTACAAGGTTGTACATGTGTGTACAAAGGTGTACAAGTGTGTACAAGGTTGTACAAGTGTGTACAAGCTTGTACAAGTGTGTACAAGGTTGTACATGTGTGTACAAAGGTGTACAAGTGTGTACAAGGTTGTACAAGTGTGTACAAGGTTGTACAAGTTGTGTACAAGGTTGTACATGTGTGTACAAAGGTGTACAAGTGTGTACAAGGTTGTACAAGTGTGTACAAGCTTGTACAAGTGTGTACAAGGGTGTACAAGTGTGTACAAGGTTGTACAAGTTTTTACAAGGTTGTACAAGTGTGTACAAGGGTGTAAAATCGTGTACAAGGATGTACAAGTTTGTACAAGTTTGTACAAGGTTGTACAAGTGTGTACAAGGATGTACAAGTTTGTACAAGGGTGTACAAGTGTGTACGATAAGTAAAAGTGTGTACAAGGGTGTACAAGGTTGTACAAGTGTGTACAAGGTTGTACAATTGTGTACAAGGCTGTACAAGTGTGTACAAGGTTGTACAATTGTATACAAGGCTGTACAAGTGTGTACAAGGTTGTACAAGTGTGTACAAGGTTGTACAAGTGTGTACAAGGTTGTACAAGTGTGTACAAGGTTGTACAAGTGTGTACAAGGTTGTACAATTGTGTATCAGGTTGTACAAGTGTGTACAAGGTTGTACAAGTGTGTACAAGGGTGTACAATCGTGTACAAGGATGTACAAGTTTGTACAAGTTTGTACAAGTTTGTACAAGGTTGTACAAGTGTGTACAAGGATGTACAAGTTTGTACAAGGGTGCACAAGTGTGTACAAGGGTGTACAATCGTGTACAAGCTTGTACAAGTGTGTACAAGGGTGTACAGGTTTGTACAAGGTTGTACAAGGTTGTACAAGTGTGTACAAGGTTGTACAATTGTGTACAAGGCTGTACAAGTGTGTACAAGGTTGTACAAGGTTGTACAAGTGTGTACAAGGGTGTACAAGTTTTTACAAGGTTGTACGAGTGTGTACAAGGTTGTACAAGTGTGTACAAGGCTGTACAATTGTGTACAAGGTTGTACAAGTGTGTACAAGGTTGTACAAGTGTGTACAAGGTTGTACAATTGTGTACAAGGCTGTACAAGTGTGTACAAGGTTGTACAAGTGTGTACAAGGCTGTACAATTGTGTACAAGGTTGTACAAGTGTGTACAAGGTTGTACAAGTGTGTACAAGGTTGTACAATTGTGTACAAGACTGTACAAGTGTGTACAAAGTTGTGCAAGTGTGTACAAGGTTGTACAAGTGTGTACAAGGTTGTACAATTGTGTACAAGGTTGTACAAGTGTGTACAAGGTTGTACAAGTGTGTACAAGGGTGTACAATCGTGTACAATGATGTACAAGTTTGTACAAGATTTTACAAGTGTGTACTAGGTTGTACAAGTGTGTACAAGATTGTATAAGTTTGTACAAGGTTGTACAAGTGTGTACAAGGGTGTACAAGTGTGTACAAATGTGTACAAGTGTGTACAGGGGTGTACAAGTTTGTACAAGGGTGTACAAGTTTTACAAGGTTGTACAAGTGTGTACAAGGTTGTACAAGTTGTGTACTGGGTTGTACAAGTGTGTACAAGATTGTATAAGTTTGTACAAGGTTGTACAAGTGTGTACAAGGGTGTACAAGTGTGTACAAATGTGTACAAGTGTGTACAGGGGTGTACAAGTTTGTACAAGGGTGTACAAGTTTTACAAGGTTGTACAAGTGTGTACAAGGTTGTACAAGTTGTGTACAAGGTTGTACATGTGTGTACAAGGGTGTACAAGTGTGTACAAGTGTGTACAAGGTTGTACAAGTGTGTACAAGCTTGTACAAGTGTGTACAAGGGTGTACAAGTGTGTACAAGGTTGTACAAGTTTTTACAAGGTTGTACAAGTGTGTACAAGGGTGTAAAATCGTTTACAAGGATGTACAAGTTTGTACAAGTTTGTACAAGGTTGTACAAGTGTGTACAAGGATGTACAAGTTTGTACAAGCGTGTACAAGTGTGTACGATAAGTAAAAGTGTGTACAAGGGTGTACAAGGTTGTACAAGTGTGTACAAGGTTGTACAATTGTGTACAAGGCTGTACAAGTGTGTACAAGGTTGTACAATTGTGTACAAGGCTGTACAAGTGTGTACAAGATTGTACAAGTGTGTACAAGATTGTACAAGTGTGTACAAGGTTGTACAAGTATGTACAAGGATGTACAAGTTTGTACAAGGGTGTACAAGTGTGTACGATGTGTAAAAGTTTGTACAAGGATGTACAAGGTTGTACAAGTGTGTACAAGGTTGTACAATTGTGTACAAGGCTGTACAAGTGTGTACAAGGTTGTACAATTTTGTACAAGGCTGTAAAAGTGTGTACAAGGTTGTACAAGTGTGTACAAGGTTGTACAATTGTGTACAAGGCTGTACAAGTGTGTACAAGGTTGTACAAGTGTGTACAAGGTTGTACAAGTGTGTACAAGGTTGTACAAGTGTGTACAAGGTTGTACAAGTTTGTACAAGGTTGTACAATTGTGTATCAGGTTGTACAAGTGTGTACAAGGTTGTACAAGTGTGTACAAGGGTGTACAATCGTGTACAAGGATGTACAAGTTTTTACAAGTTTGTACAAGTTTGTACAAGGTTGTACAAGTGTGTACAAGGATGTACAAGTTTGTACAAGGGTGCACAAGTGTGTACAAGGGTGTACAATCGTGTACAAGCTTGTACAAGTGTGTACAAGGGTGTACAGGTTTGTACAAGGTTGTACAAGGTTGTACAAGTGTGTACAAGGTTGTACAAGTGTGTACAACTTCTACAAGTGTGTACAACGTTGTACAAGTGTGTACAAGGTTGTACAAGTTTGTACAAGGTTGTACAAGTGTTTACAAGTTTGTACAAGTGTGTACAAGTTTGTACAAGGTTGTACAAATGTGTACAAGGGTGTACAAAAGTGTACAAGGGTTCACAAATTTGAACAAAGGTGTACAAGTGTATACAAGCTTGTACAAGTGTGTACAAGCATGTACAAGTGTGTACAAGGGTGTACAGGTTTGTACAAGGTTGTACAAGTGTGTACAAGGGTGTACAAGTGTGTACAAGGTTGTACAAGTGTGTACAAGCTTGTACAAATGTGTACAAGGGTGTACAAGTGTGTACAAGGTTGTACAAGTTTTTACATGGTTGTACAAGTGTGTACAAGGTTGTACAAGTGTGTACAAGGTTGTACAAGTGTGTACAAGGTTGTACAAGTGTGTACAAGGTTGTACAAGTGTGTACAAGGTTGTACAAGTGTGTACAAGGTTGTACAAGTGTGTACAAGGTTGTACAAGTGTGTACAAGGTTGTACAAGTGTGTACAAGGTTGTACAAGTGTGTACAAGGTTGTACAAGTGTGTACAAGGTTGTACAAGTGTGTACAAGGTTTTACAAGTGTGTACAAGGTTGTACAAGTGTGTACAAGGTTGTACAAGTGTGTACAAGGGTGTACAAGTGTGTACAAGGTTGTACAAGTGTGTACAAGGGTGATAAATCGTGTACAAGGATGTACAAGTTTGTACAAGTTTGTACAAGGTTGTACAAGTGTGTACAAGGATGTACAAGTTTGTACAAGGTTGTACAAGTGTGTACAAGGGTGAAAAATCGTGTACAAGGATGTACAAGTTTGTACAAGGTTGTACAAGGTTGTACAAGTGTGTACAAGGGTGTACAAGTTTTTACAAGGTTGTACAAGTGTGTACAAGGTTGTACAAGTGTGTACAAGGCTGTACAATTGTGTACAAGGTTGTACAAGTGTGTACAAGGTTGTACAAGTGTGTACAAGGTTGTACAATTGTGTACAAGGCTGTACAAGTGTGTACAAGGTTGTACAAGTGTGTACAAGGCTGTACAATTGTGTACAAGGTTGTACAAGTGTGTACAAGGTTGTACAAGTGTGTACAAGGTTGTACAATTGTGTACAAGACTGTACAAGTGTGTACAAAGTTGTGCAAGTGTGTACAAGGTTGTACAAGTGTGTACAAGGTTGTACAATTGTGTACAAGGTTGTACAAGTGTGTACAAGGTTGTACAAGTGTGTACAAGGGTGTACAATCGTGTACAATGATGTACAAGTTTGTACAAGATTTTACAAGTGTGTACTGGGTTGTACAAGTGTGTACAAGATTGTATAAGTTTGTACAAGGTTGTACAAGTGTGTACAAGGGTGTACAAGTGTGTACAAATGTGTACAAGTGTGTACAGTAGTGTACAAGTTTGTACAAGGGTGTACAAGTTTTACAAGGTTGTACAAGTGTGTACAAGGTTGTACAAGTTGTGTACTGGGTTGTACAAGTGTGTACAAGATTGTATAAGTTTGTACAAGGTTGTACAAGTGTGTACAAGGGTGTACAAGTGTGTACAAATGTGTACAAGTGTGTACAGGGGTGTACAAGTTTGTAAAAGGGTGTACAAGTTTTACAAGGTTGTACAAGTGTGTACAAGGTTGTACAAGTTGTGTACAAGGTTGTACATGTGTGTACAAGGGTGTACAAGTGTGTACAAGGTTGTACAAGTGTGTACAAGCTTGTACAAGTGTGTACAAGGGTGTACAAGTGTGTACAAGGTTGTACAAGTTTTTACAAGGTTGTACAAGTGTGTACAAGGTTGTACAAGTGTGTACAAGGTTGTACAAGTGTGTACAAGGTTGTACAATTGTGTATCAGGTTGTACAAGTGTGTACAAGGTTGTACAAGTGTGTACAAGTGTGTACAATCGTGTACAAGGATGTACAAGTTTGTACAAGTGTGTACAAGGGTGTACAAGTTTTTACAAGGTTGTACGAGTGTGTACAAGGTTGTACAAGTGTGTACAAGGCTGTACAATTGTGTACAAGGTTGTACAAGTGTGTACAAGGTTGTACAAGTGTGTACAAGGTTGTACAATTGTGTACAAGGCTGTACAAGTGTGTACAAGGTTGTACAAGTGTGTACAAGGCTGTACAATTGTGTACAAGGTTGTACAAGTGTGTACAAGGTTGTACAAGTGTGTACAAGGTTGTACAATTGTGTACAAGACTGTACAAGTGTGTACAAAGTTGTGCAAGTGTGTACAAGGTTGTACAAGTGTGTACAAGGTTGTACAATTGTGTACAAGGTTGTACAAGTGTGTACAAGGTTGTACAAGTGTGTACAAGGGTGTACAATCGTGTACAATGATGTACAAGTTTGTACAAGATTTTACAAGTGTGTACTAGGTTGTACAAGTGTGTACAAGATTGTATAAGTTTGTACAAGGTTGTACAAGTGTGTACAAGGGTGTACAAGTGTGTACAAATGTGTACAAGTGTGTACAGGGGTGTACAAGTTTGTACAAGGGTGTACAAGTTTTACAAGGTTGTACAAGTGTGTACAAGGTTGTACAAGTTGTGTACTGGGTTGTACAAGTGTGTACAAGATTGTATAAGTTTGTACAAGGTTGTACAAGTGTGTACAAGGGTGTACAAGTGTGTACAAATGTGTACAAGTGTGTACAGGGGTGTACAAGTTTGTACAAGGGTGTACAAGTTTTACAAGGTTGTACAAGTGTGTACAAGGTTGTACAAGTTGTGTACAAGGTTGTACATGTGTGTACAAGGGTGTACAAGTGTGTACAAGTGTGTACAAGGTTGTACAAGTGTGTACAAGCTTGTACAAGTGTGTACAAGGGTGTACAAGTGTGTACAAGGTTGTACAAGTTTTTACAAGGTTGTACAAGTGTGTACAAGGGTGTAAAATCGTTTACAAGGATGTACAAGTTTGTACAAGTTTGTACAAGGTTGTACAAGTGTGTACAAGGATGTACAAGTTTGTACAAGCGTGTACAAGTGTGTACGATAAGTAAAAGTGTGTACAAGGGTGTACAAGGTTGTACAAGTGTGTACAAGGTTGTACAATTGTGTACAAGGCTGTACAAGTGTGTACAAGGTTGTACAATTGTGTACAAGGCTGTACAAGTGTGTACAAGATTGTACAAGTGTGTACAAGATTGTACAAGTGTGTACAAGGTTGTACAAGTATGTACAAGGATGTACAAGTTTGTACAAGGGTGTACAAGTGTGTACGATGTGTAAAAGTTTGTACAAGGATGTACAAGGTTGTACAAGTGTGTACAAGGTTGTACAATTGTGTACAAGGCTGTACAAGTGTGTACAAGGTTGTACAATTTTGTACAAGGCTGTAAAAGTGTGT
>NW_026543500.1:0-26291 GCF_028750875.1 Macrosteles quadrilineatus
CAACCTTGTACACGCTTGTACACACTTGTACAAGTATGTACATTCTTGTACATACTTGTACTCCCTTGTACAAACCTGTAAACCCTTGTACACACTTGTACAAGCTTGTACACGATTGTACAAGCTTGTACACGATTGTACATCCTTGTACACACTTGTGAACCCTTGTACACACTTGTACAACCTTGTACACACTTGTACAACCTTGTACACACTTGTACAACCTTGTACACACTTGTACAACCTTGTACACACTTGTACAACCTTGTACACACTTGTACAACCTTGTACAACCTACTACAAACTTGTACACACTTGAACAAACTTTTACATCCTTGTACACATTTGTACACCCTTGTACACACTTGTACAAACTTGTACATTCTTGTACATACTTGTACACCCTTGTACACACTTGTACAAACTTGTACATTCTTGTACATACTTGTACACCCTTGTACACACTTGTACAACCTTGTACAAACCTGTAAACCCTTGTACAAGCTTGTACACACTTGTACAACCTTGTACACACTTGTACAACCTTGTACACACTTGTACAACCTTTTACACACCTTGTACACACTTGTACACCCTTGTGTTTTAAAACCTTGTACACACTTGTACATTCTTGTACAAACTTGTACTTACTTGTACAACCTTGTACAAACTTGTACACACTTGTACAAACTTTTACATCCTTGTACACATTTGTACACCCTTGTACACACTTGTACAACCTTGTACAAACCTGTACACCCTTGTACACACTTGTACAAGCTTGTACACGATTGTACACCCTTGTACACACTTGTGCACCCTTGTACACACTTGTACACACTTGTACACCCTTGTACAAACTTGTGCACCCTTGTACACTTTTGTACACCCTTGTATACATTGGTACAACCTTGTACAAACTTGTACAAACTTGTACAAACTTGTACACACTTGTACAAACTTGTACACCCTTTTACACACTTGTACAACCTTGTACACACTTGTACAAACTTGTACACCCTTGTACACACTTGTACAACCTTGTACACACTAGTACAACCTTGTACACACTTGTACAACCTTGTACACAATTGTACAACCTTGTACACACTTGTGCAACCTTGTACACACTTGTACAACCTTGTAAACACTTGTACAACCTTGTACAAACCTGTACACCCTTGTACACACTTGTACACCCTTGTACAAACTTGTGCACCCTTGTACACTTTTGTACACCCTTGTACACATTTGTACAACCTTGTACAAACTTGTACACACTTGTACAAACTTGT
Source organism: Macrosteles quadrilineatus (assembly GCF_028750875.1). Lineage (NCBI taxonomy): Eukaryota > Metazoa > Arthropoda > Insecta > Hemiptera > Cicadellidae > Macrosteles > Macrosteles quadrilineatus. Next base: position 1,296 of record NW_026543500.1, read on the forward strand.
ACACACTTGTATAACCTTGTACACACTTGTACAACCTTGTACACACTTGTACAACCTTGTACAACCTTGTACAAACTTGTACACACTTGTACAAACTTTTACATCCTTGTACACATTTGTACACCCTTGTACACACTTGTACAAACTTGTACATTCTTGTACATACTTGTACACCCTTGTACACACTTGTACAACCTTGTACAAACCTGTAAACCCTTGTACAAACTTGAAACAAGCATGTACACGATTGTACAAGCTTGTACACGATTGTACACCCTTGTACACACTTGTGCACCCTTGTACACACTTGTACAACCTTGTACACACTTGTACAACCTTGTACACACTTGTACAACCTTGTACACACTTGTACAACCTTGTACACACTTGTACAACCTTGTACAACCTTGTACAAACTTGTACACACTTGTACAAACTTTTACATCCTTGTACACATTTGTACATCCTTGTACACATTTGTACAAACTTGTACATTCTTGTACATACTTGTACACCCTTGTACACACTTGTACAAACTTGTACATTCTTGTACATACTTGTACACCCTTGTACACACTTGTACAACCTTGTACAAACCTGTAAACCTTTGTACAAGCTTGTACACACTTGTACAAGCTTGTACACACTTGTACACCCTTGTACACTTTTGTACACCCTTGTACACATTTGTACAACCTTGTACAAACTTGTACACACTTGAACAAACTTGTACACACTTGTACAACCTTGTACACACTTGTACAACCTTGTACACACTTGTACAACCTTGTACACGCTTGTACAACCTTGTACACACTTGTACAACCTTTTACACAATTGTAAAACCTTGTACACACTTGTACATTCTTGTACAAACTTGTACTTACTTGTACAACCTTGTACAAACTTGTACACACTTGTACAAATTTTTACATCCTTGTACACATTTGTACACCCTTGTACACACTTGTACAACCTTGTACAAACCTGTACACCCTTGTACACACTTGTACAAGCTTGTACACGATTGTACACCCTTGTACACACTTGTGCACCATTGTATACATTTGTACAACCTTGTACAAACTTGTACACAATTGTACAAACTTGTACACACTTGTACAAACTTGTACACCCTTGTACACACTTGTACAACCTTGTACACACTTGTACAAACTTGTACACCCTTGTACACACTTGTACAACCTTGTACACACTAGTACAACCTTGTACACACTTGTACAACCTTGTACACAATTGTACAACCTTGTACAACCTTGTACACACTTGTACAACCTTGTACACACTTGTACAACCTTGTACACACTTGTACAACCTTGTAAAAACTTGTACAACCTTGTACACACTTGTACACCCTTGTACACACTTGTACAAGCTTGTACACACTTGTACAAGCTTGTACACACTTGTACAAGCTTGTACACACTTGTACAAGCTTGTACACACTTGTACAAGCTTGTACACACTTGTACAACCTTGTACACACTTGTTCACCCTTGTACACACTTGTACAACCTTTTACAAACTTGTACACACTTGTACAAAATTGTACATTCTTGTACATACTTGTACATCCTTGTACACATTTGTACAACCTAGTACAAACCTGTACACCATTGTACAAACTTGTACATTCTTGTACATACTTGTACACCCTTGTACACACTTGTACAACCTTGTACAAACCTGTAAACCTTTGTACAAGCTTGTACACACTTGTACAAGCTTGTACACACTTGTACACCCTTGTACACTTTTGTACACCCTTGTACACATTTGTACAACCTTGTACAAACTTGTACACACTTGAACAAACTTGTACACACTTGTACAACCTTGTACACACTTGTACAACCTTGTACACACTTGTACAACCTTGTACACGCTTGTACAACCTTGTACACACTTGTACAACCTTTTACACAATTGTAAAACCTTGTACACACTTGTACATTCTTGTACAAACTTGTACTTACTTGTACAACCTTGTACAAACTTGTACACACTTGTACAAATTTTTACATCCTTGTACACATTTGTACACCCTTGTACACACTTGTACAACCTTGTACAAACCTGTACACCCTTGTACACACTTGTACAAGCTTGTACACGATTGTACACCCTTGTACACACTTGTGCACCATTGTATACATTTGTACAACCTTGTACAAACTTGTACACAATTGTACAAACTTGTACACACTTGTACAAACTTGTACACCCTTGTACACACTTGTACAACCTTGTACACACTTGTACAAACTTGTACACCCTTGTACACACTTGTACAACCTTGTACACACTAGTACAACCTTGTACACACTTGTACAACCTTGTACACAATTGTACAACCTTGTACAACCTTGTACACACTTGTACAACCTTGTACACACTTGTACAACCTTGTACACACTTGTACAACCTTGTAAAAACTTGTACAACCTTGTACACACTTGTACACCCTTGTACACACTTGTACAAGCTTGTACACACTTGTACAAGCTTGTACACACTTGTACAAGCTTGTACACACTTGTACAAGCTTGTACACACTTGTACAAGCTTGTACACACTTGTACAACCTTGTACACACTTGTTCACCCTTGTACACACTTGTACAACCTTTTACAAACTTGTACACACTTGTACAAAATTGTACATTCTTGTACATACTTGTACATCCTTGTACACATTTGTACAACCTAGTACAAACCTGTACACCATTGTACACACTTGTACAAGCTTGTACACACTTGTACACCCTTGTACAAACTTGTGCACCCTTGTACACTTTTGTACACCCTTGTACAAGCTTGTACACACTTGTACAAGCTTGTACACGATTGTACACTCTTGTACACACTTGTGCAACCTTGTACACACTTGTACAACCTTGTAAACACTTGTACAACCTTGTACACACTTGTTCAAGCTTGTACACACTTGTACAACCTTGTACAAACCTGTACACCCTTGTACACACTTGTACACCCTTGTACAAACTTGTGCACCCTTGTACACTTTTGTACACCCTTGTACACATTTGTACAACCTTGTACAAACTTGTACACACTTGTACAAACTTGTACACACTTGTACAACCTTGTACACACTTGTACATCCTTGTACACACTTGTACAACCTTGTACACACTTGTACAACCTTGTACACAATTGTAAAACATTGTACACACTTAAACAACCTTGTACAAACTTGTACACACTTGTATAAACTTTTACATCCTTGTACACATTTGTACACCCTTGTACACACTTGTACAACCTTGTACAAACCTGTAAACCCTTGTACACACTTGTACAAGCTTGTACACGATTGTACAAGCTTGTACACGATTGTACATCCTTGTACACACTTGTGAACCCTTGTACACACTTGTACAACCTTGTACACACTTGTACAACCTTGTACACACTTGTACAACCTTGTACACACTTGTACAACCTTGTACACACTTGTACAACCTTGTACACACTTGTACAACCTTGTACAACCTACTACAAACTTGTACACACTTGAACAAACTTTTACATCCTTGTACACATTTGTACACCCTTGTACACACTTGTACAAACTTGTACATTCTTGTACATACTTGTACACCCTTGTACACACTTGTACAAACTTGTACATTCTTGTACATACTTGTACACCCTTGTACACACTTGTACAACCTTGTACAAACCTGTAAACCCTTGTACAAGCTTGTACACACTTGTACAACCTTGTACACACTTGTACAACCTTGTACACACTTGTACAACCTTTTACACACCTTGTACACACTTGTACACCCTTGTGTTTTAAAACCTTGTACACACTTGTACATTCTTGTACAAACTTGTACTTACTTGTACAACCTTGTACAAACTTGTACACACTTGTACAAACTTTTACATCCTTGTACACATTTGTACACCCTTGTACACACTTGTACAACCTTGTACAAACCTGTACACCCTTGTACACACTTGTACAAGCTTGTACACGATTGTACACCCTTGTACACACTTGTGCACCCTTGTACACACTTGTACACACTTGTACACCCTTGTACAAACTTGTGCACCCTTGTACACTTTTGTACACCCTTGTATACATTGGTACAACCTTGTACAAACTTGTACAAACTTGTACAAACTTGTACACACTTGTACAAACTTGTACACCCTTTTACACACTTGTACAACCTTGTACACACTTGTACAACCTTGTACACAATTGTACAACCTTGTACAACCATGTACACACTTGTACAACCTTGTACACACTTGTACAACCTTGTACACACTTGTACACCTTTGTACACACTTATACAACCTTGTACACACTTGTACAACCTTGTACACACTTGTACAACCTTGTACACGTTTGTACAACCTTGTACACACTTGTACAACCTTGTACACACTTGTACAACCTTGTAAAAACTTGTACAAGCATGTACACGATTGTACACCCTTGTACACACTTGTGCACCCTTGTACACACTTGTACAACCTTGTACACACTTGTACAACCTTGTACACACTTGTACAACCTTGTACACACTTGTACAACCTTGTACACACTTGTACAAACTTGTACACACTTGTACAACCTTGTACACACTTGTACAACCTTGTACACACTTGTAAAACCTTGTACACACTTGTACAACCTTTTACACAATTGTAAAACCTTGTACACACTTGTACATTCTTGTACAAACTTGTACTTACTTGTACAACCTTGTACAAACTTGTACACACTTGTACAAACTTTTACATCCTTGTACACATTTGTACACCCTTGTACACACTTGTACAACCTTGTACAAACCTGTACACCCTTGTACACACTTGTACAAGCTTGTACAAGATTGTACACCCTTGTACACACTTGTGCACCCTTGTACACACTTGTACACCCTTGTATACACTTGTACAACCTTTTACAAACTTGTACACACTTGTACAACCTTGTACACACTTGTACAACCTTGTACACACTTGTACAACCTTTTACACAATTGTAAAACCTTGTACACACTTGTACATTCTTGTACAAACTTGTACTTACTTGTACAACCTTGTACAACATTGTACACACTTGTACAACCTTGTACACACTTGTACAACCTTGTACACACTTGTACAACCTTGTAAAAACTTGTACAACCTTGTACACACTTGTACACCCTTGTACACACTTGTACAAGCTTGTACACACTTGTACAAGCTTGTACACACTTGTACAAGCTTGTACACACTTGTACAAGCTTGTACACACTTGTACAAGCTTGTACACACTTGTACAACCTTGTACACACTTGTTCACCCTTGTACACACTTGTACAACCTTTTACAAACTTGTACACACTTGTACAAAATTGTACATTCTTGTACATACTTGTACATCCTTGTACACATTTGTACAACCTAGTACAAACCTGTACACCATTGTACAAACTTGTACATTCTTGTACATACTTGTACACCCTTGTACACACTTGTACAACCTTGTACAAACCTGTAAACCTTTGTACAAGCTTGTACACACTTGTACAAGCTTGTACACACTTGTACACCCTTGTACACTTTTGTACACCCTTGTACACATTTGTACAACCTTGTACAAACTTGTACACACTTGAACAAACTTGTACACACTTGTACAACCTTGTACACACTTGTACAACCTTGTACACACTTGTACAACCTTGTACACGCTTGTACAACCTTGTACACACTTGTACAACCTTTTACACAATTGTAAAACCTTGTACACACTTGTACATTCTTGTACAAACTTGTACTTACTTGTACAACCTTGTACAAACTTGTACACACTTGTACAAATTTTTACATCCTTGTACACATTTGTACACCCTTGTACACACTTGTACAACCTTGTACAAACCTGTACACCCTTGTACACACTTGTACAAGCTTGTACACGATTGTACACCCTTGTACACACTTGTGCACCATTGTATACATTTGTACAACCTTGTACAAACTTGTACACAATTGTACAAACTTGTACACACTTGTACAAACTTGTACACCCTTGTACACACTTGTACAACCTTGTACACACTTGTACAAACTTGTACACCCTTGTACACACTTGTACAACCTTGTACACACTAGTACAACCTTGTACACACTTGTACAACCTTGTACACAATTGTACAACCTTGTACAACCTTGTACACACTTGTACAACCTTGTACACACTTGTACAACCTTGTACACACTTGTACAACCTTGTAAAAACTTGTACAACCTTGTACACACTTGTACACCCTTGTACACACTTGTACAAGCTTGTACACACTTGTACAAGCTTGTACACACTTGTACAAGCTTGTACACACTTGTACAAGCTTGTACACACTTGTACAAGCTTGTACACACTTGTACAACCTTGTACACACTTGTTCACCCTTGTACACACTTGTACAACCTTTTACAAACTTGTACACACTTGTACAAAATTGTACATTCTTGTACATACTTGTACATCCTTGTACACATTTGTACAACCTAGTACAAACCTGTACACCATTGTACACATTTGTACAAGCTTGTACACACTTGTACACCCTTGTACAAACTTGTGCACCCTTGTACACTTTTGTACACCCTTGTACAAGCTTGTACACACTTGTACAACCTTGTACACCCTTGTACAACCTTGTACACACTTGTACAAGCTTGTACACGATTGTACACTCTTGTACACACTTGTGCAACCTTGTACACACTTGTGCAACCTTGTACACACTTGTACAACCTTGTAAACACTTGTACAACCTTGTACACACTTGTTCAAGCTTGTACACACTTGTACAACCTTGTACAAACCTGTACACCCTTGTACACACTTGTACACCCTTGTACAAACTTGTGCACCCTTGTACACTTTTGTACACCCTTGTACACATTTGTACAACCTTGTACAAACTTGTACACACTTGTACAAACTTGTACACACTTGTACAACCTTGTACACACTTGTACATCCTTGTACACACTTGTACAACCTTGTACACACTTGTACAACCTTGTACACAATTGTAAAACATTGTACACACTTAAACAACCTTGTACAAACTTGTACACACTTGTATAAACTTTTACATCCTTGTACACATTTGTACACCCTTGTACACACTTGTACAACCTTGTACAAACCTGTAAACCCTTGTACACACTTGTACAAGCTTGTACACGATTGTACAAGCTTGTACACGATTGTACATCCTTGTACACACTTGTGAACCCTTGTACACACTTGTACAACCTTGTACACACTTGTACAACCTTGTACACACTTGTACAACCTTGTACACACTTGTACAACCTTGTACACACTTGTACAACCTTGTACACACTTGTACAACCTTGTACAACCTACTACAAACTTGTACACACTTGAACAAACTTTTACATCCTTGTACACATTTGTACACCCTTGTACACACTTGTACAAACTTGTACATTCTTGTACATACTTGTACACCCTTGTACACACTTGTACAAACTTGTACATTCTTGTACATACTTGTACACCCTTGTACACACTTGTACAACCTTGTACAAACCTGTAAACCCTTGTACAAGCTTGTACACACTTGTACAACCTTGTACACACTTGTACAACCTTGTACACACTTGTACAACCTTTTACACACCTTGTACACACTTGTACACCCTTGTGTTTTAAAACCTTGTACACACTTGTACATTCTTGTACAAACTTGTACTTACTTGTACAACCTTGTACAAACTTGTACACACTTGTACAAACTTTTACATCCTTGTACACATTTGTACACCCTTGTACACACTTGTACAACCTTGTACAAACCTGTACACCCTTGTACACACTTGTACAAGCTTGTACACGATTGTACACCCTTGTACACACTTGTGCACCCTTGTACACACTTGTACACACTTGTACACCCTTGTACAAACTTGTGCACCCTTGTACACTTTTGTACACCCTTGTATACATTGGTACAACCTTGTACAAACTTGTACAAACTTGTACAAACTTGTACACACTTGTACAAACTTGTACACCCTTTTACACACTTGTACAACCTTGTACACACTTGTACAACCTTGTACACAATTGTACAACCTTGTACAACCATGTACACACTTGTACAACCTTGTACACACTTGTACAACCTTGTACACACTTGTACACCTTTGTACACACTTATACAACCTTGTACACACTTGTACAACCTTGTACACACTTGTACAACCTTGTACACGTTTGTACAACCTTGTACACGTTTGTACAACCTTGTACACACTTGTACAACCTTGTACACACTTGTACAACCTTGTAAAAACTTGTACAAGCATGTACACGATTGTACACCCTTGTACACACTTGTGCACCCTTGTACACACTTGTACAACCTTGTACACACTTGTACAACCTTGTACACACTTGTACAACCTTGTACACACTTGTACAACCTTGTACACACTTGTACAAACTTGTACACACTTGTACAACCTTGTACACACTTGTACAACCTTGTACACACTTGTACAACCTTGTACACACTTGTACAACCTTTTACACAATTGTAAAACCTTGTACACACTTGTACATTCTTGTACAAACTTGTACTTACTTGTACAACCTTGTACAAACTTGTACACACTTGTACAAACTTTTACATCCTTGTACACATTTGTACACCCTTGTACACACTTGTACAACCTTGTACAAACCTGTACACCCTTGTACACACTTGTACAAGCTTGTACAAGATTGTACACCCTTGTACACACTTGTGCACCCTTGTACACACTTGTACACCCTTGTATACACTTGTACAACCTTTTACAAACTTGTACACACTTGTACAAACTTGTACATTCTTGTGCATACTTGTACACCCTTGTAAACACTTGTACAACCTTGTACAAACCTGTACACCCTTGTACACACTTGTACAAGCTTGTACACACTTGTACAAGCTTGTACACACTTGTACACCCTTGTACAAACTTGTGCACCCTTGTACACTTTTGTACACCCTTGTATACATTTGTACAACCTTGTACAAACTTGTACACAATTGTACAAACTTGTACACACTTGTACAAACTTGTACACCCTTGTACACACTTGTACAACCTTGTACACACTTGTACAACCTTGTACAAACCTGTACACCCTTGTACACACTTGTACAAGCTTGTACACGATTGTACACCCTTGTACACACTTGTGCACCCTTGTACACAATTGTACACCCTTGTACACACTTGTACAACCTTTTACAAACTTGTACATTCTTGTACATACTTGTACACCCTTGTAAACACTTGTACAACCTTGTACAAACCTGTACACCCTTGTACACACTTGTACAAGCTTGTACACACTTGTACACCCTTGTACACACTTGTACAACCTTGTACACACTTGTACAACCTTGTACACAATTGTACAACCTTGTACAACCTTGTACACACTTGTACAACCTTGTACACACTTGTACAACCTTGTACACACTTGTACAACCTTGTACACACTTGTACAACTTTGTACACACTTGTTCAACCTTGTACACACTTGTACAACCTTGTACACACTTGTACAACCTTGTACCCACTTGTACAACCTTGTACACGCTTGTACACACTTGTACAAGTATGTACATTCTTGTACATACTTGTACTCCCTTGTACAAACCTGTAAACCCTTGTACACACTTGTACAAGCTTGTACACGATTGTACAAGCTTGTACACGATTGTACATCCTTGTACACACTTGTGAACCCTTGTACACACTTGTACAACCTTGTACACACTTGTACAACCTTGTACACACTTGTACAACCTTGTACACACTTGTACAACCTTGTACACACTTGTACAACCTTGTACACACTTGTACAACCTTGTACACACTTGTACAACCTTGTACAACCTACTACAAACTTGTACACACTTGAACAAACTTTTACATCCTTGTACACATTTGTACACCCTTGTACACACTTGTACAAACTTGTACATTCTTGTACATACTTGTACACCCTTGTACACACTTGTACAAACTTGTACATTCTTGTACATACTTGTACACCCTTGTACACACTTGTACAACCTTGTACAAACCTGTAAACCCTTGTACAAGCTTGTACACACTTGTACAACCTTGTACACACTTGTACAACCTTGTACACACTTGTACAACCTTTTACACACCTTGTACACACTTGTACACCCTTGTGTTTTAAAACCTTGTACACACTTGTACATTCTTGTACAAACTTGTACTTACTTGTACAACCTTGTACAAACTTGTACACACTTGTACAAACTTTTACATCCTTGTACACATTTGTACACCCTTGTACACACTTGTACAACCTTGTACAAACCTGTACACCCTTGTACACACTTGTACAAGCTTGTACACGATTGTACACCCTTGTACACACTTGTGCACCCTTGTACACACTTGTACACACTTGTACACCCTTGTACAAACTTGTGCACCCTTGTACACTTTTGTACACCCTTGTATACATTGGTACAACCTTGTACAAACTTGTACAAACTTGTACAAACTTGTACACACTTGTACAAACTTGTACACCCTTTTACACACTTGTACAACCTTGTACACACTTGTACAAACTTGTACACCCTTGTACACACTTGTACAACCTTGTACACACTAGTACAACCTTGTACACACTTGTACAACCTTGTACACAATTGTACAACCTTGTACACACTTGTGCAACCTTGTACACACTTGTACAACCTTGTAAACACTTGTACAACCTTGTACAAACCTGTACACCCTTGTACACACTTGTACACCCTTGTACAAACTTGTGCACCCTTGTACACTTTTGTACACCCTTGTACACATTTGTACAACCTTGTACAAACTTGTACACACTTGTACAAACTTGTACACACTTGTATAACCTTGTACACACTTGTACAACCTTGTACACACTTGTACAACCTTGTACAACCTTGTACAAACTTGTACACACTTGTACAAACTTTTACATCCTTGTACACATTTGTACACCCTTGTACACACTTGTACAAACTTGTACATTCTTGTACATACTTGTACACCCTTGTACACACTTGTACAACCTTGTACAAACCTGTAAACCCTTGTACAAACTTGAAACAAGCATGTACACGATTGTACAAGCTTGTACACGATTGTACACCCTTGTACACACTTGTGCACCCTTGTACACACTTGTACAACCTTGTACACACTTGTACAACCTTGTACACACTTGTACAACCTTGTACACACTTGTACAACCTTGTACACACTTGTACAACCTTGTACAACCTTGTACAAACTTGTACACACTTGTACAAACTTTTACATCCTTGTACACATTTGTACATCCTTGTACACATTTGTACAAACTTGTACATTCTTGTACATACTTGTACACCCTTGTACACACTTGTACAAACTTGTACATTCTTGTACATACTTGTACACCCTTGTACACACTTGTACAACCTTGTACAAACCTGTAAACCTTTGTACAAGCTTGTACACACTTGTACAAGCTTGTACACACTTGTACACCCTTGTACACTTTTGTACACCCTTGTACACATTTGTACAACCTTGTACAAACTTGTACACACTTGAACAAACTTGTACACACTTGTACAACCTTGTACACACTTGTACAACCTTGTACACACTTGTACAACCTTGTACACGCTTGTACAACCTTGTACACACTTGTACAACCTTTTACACAATTGTAAAACCTTGTACACACTTGTACATTCTTGTACAAACTTGTACTTACTTGTACAACCTTGTACAAACTTGTACACACTTGTACAAATTTTTACATCCTTGTACACATTTGTACACCCTTGTACACACTTGTACAACCTTGTACAAACCTGTACACCCTTGTACACACTTGTACAAGCTTGTACACGATTGTACACCCTTGTACACACTTGTGCACCATTGTATACATTTGTACAACCTTGTACAAACTTGTACACAATTGTACAAACTTGTACACACTTGTACAAACTTGTACACCCTTGTACACACTTGTACAACCTTGTACACACTTGTACAAACTTGTACACCCTTGTACACACTTGTACAACCTTGTACACACTAGTACAACCTTGTACACACTTGTACAACCTTGTACACAATTGTACAACCTTGTACAACCTTGTACACACTTGTACAAACTTGTACACACTTGTATAACCTTGTACACACTTGTACAACCTTGTACACACTTGTACAACCTTGTACAACCTTGTACAAACTTGTACACACTTGTACAAACTTTAACATCCTTGTACACATTTGTACACCCTTGTACACACTTGTACAAACTTGTACATTCTTGTACATACTTGTACACCCTTGTACACACTTGTACAACCTTGTACAAACCTGTAAACCCTTGTACAAACTTGAAACAAGCATGTACACGATTGTACAAGCTTGTACACGATTGTACACCCTTGTACACACTTGTGCACCCTTGTACACACTTGTACAACCTTGTACACACTTGTACAACCTTGTACACACTTGTACAACCTTGTACACACTTGTACAACCTTGTACACACTTGTACAACCTTGTACAACCTTGTACAAACTTGTACACACTTGTACAAACTTTTACATCCTTGTACACATTTGTACATCCTTGTACACATTTGTACAAACTTGTACATTCTTGTACATACTTGTACACCCTTGTACACACTTGTACAAACTTGTACATTCTTGTACATACTTGTACACCCTTGTACACACTTGTACAACCTTGTACAAACCTGTAAACCTTTGTACAAGCTTGTACACACTTGTACAAGCTTGTACACACTTGTACACCCTTGTACACTTTTGTACACCCTTGTACACATTTGTACAACCTTGTACAAACTTGTACACACTTGAACAAACTTGTACACACTTGTACAACCTTGTACACACTTGTACAACCTTGTACACACTTGTACAACCTTGTACACGCTTGTACAACCTTGTACACACTTGTACAACCTTTTACACAATTGTAAAACCTTGTACACACTTGTACATTCTTGTACAAACTTGTACTTACTTGTACAACCTTGTACAAACTTGTACACACTTGTACAAATTTTTACATCCTTGTACACATTTGTACACCCTTGTACACACTTGTACAACCTTGTACAAACCTGTACACCCTTGTACACACTTGTACAAGCTTGTACACGATTGTACACCCTTGTACACACTTGTGCACCATTGTATACATTTGTACAACCTTGTACAAACTTGTACACAATTGTACAAACTTGTACACACTTGTACAAACTTGTACACCCTTGTACACACTTGTACAACCTTGTACACACTTGTACAAACTTGTACACCCTTGTACACACTTGTACAACCTTGTACACACTAGTACAACCTTGTACACACTTGTACAACCTTGTACACAATTGTACAACCTTGTACAACCTTGTACACACTTGTACAACCTTGTACACACTTGTACAACCTTGTACACACTTGTACAACCTTGTAAAAACTTGTACAACCTTGTACACACTTGTACACCCTTGTACACACTTGTACAAGCTTGTACACACTTGTACAAGCTTGTACACACTTGTACAAGCTTGTACACACTTGTACAACCTTGTACACACTTGTTCACCCTTGTACACACTTGTACAACCTTTTACAAACTTGTACACACTTGTACAAAATTGTACATTCTTGTACACACTTGTACAAGCTTGTACACACTTGTACACCCTTGTACAAACTTGTGCACCCTTGTACACTTTTGTACACCCTTGTACAAGCTTGTACACACTTGTACAACCTTGTACACCCTTGTACAACCTTGTACACACTTGTACAAGCTTGTACACGATTGTACACTCTTGTACACACTTGTGCAACCTTGTACACACTTGTGCAACCTTGTACACACTTGTACAACCTTGTAAACACTTGTACAACCTTGTACACACTTGTTCAAGCTTGTACACACTTGTACAACCTTGTACAAACCTGTACACCCTTGTACACACTTGTACACCCTTGTACAAACTTGTGCACCCTTGTACACTTTTGTACACCCTTGTACACATTTGTACAACCTTGTACAAACTTGTACACACTTGTACAAACTTGTACACACTTGTACAACCTTGTACACACTTGTACATCCTTGTACACACTTGTACAACCTTGTACACACTTGTACAACCTTGTACACAATTGTAAAACATTGTACACACTTAAACAACCTTGTACAAACTTGTACACACTTGTATAAACTTTTACATCCTTGTACACATTTGTACACCCTTGTACACACTTGTACAACCTTGTACAAACCTGTAAACCCTTGTACACACTTGTACAAGCTTGTACACGATTGTACAAGCTTGTACACGATTGTACATCCTTGTACACACTTGTGAACCCTTGTACACACTTGTACAACCTTGTACACACTTGTACAACCTTGTACACACTTGTACAACCTTGTACACACTTGTACAACCTTGTACACACTTGTACAACCTTGTACACACTTGTACAACCTTGTACAACCTACTACAAACTTGTACACACTTGAACAAACTTTTACATCCTTGTACACATTTGTACACCCTTGTACACACTTGTACAAACTTGTACATTCTTGTACATACTTGTACACCCTTGTACACACTTGTACAAACTTGTACATTCTTGTACATACTTGTACACCCTTGTACACACTTGTACAACCTTGTACAAACCTGTAAACCCTTGTACAAGCTTGTACACACTTGTACAACCTTGTACACACTTGTACAACCTTGTACACACTTGTACAACCTTTTACACACCTTGTACACACTTGTACACCCTTGTGTTTTAAAACCTTGTACACACTTGTACATTCTTGTACAAACTTGTACTTACTTGTACAACCTTGTACAAACTTGTACACACTTGTACAAACTTTTACATCCTTGTACACATTTGTACACCCTTGTACACACTTGTACAACCTTGTACAAACCTGTACACCCTTGTACACACTTGTACAAGCTTGTACACGATTGTACACCCTTGTACACACTTGTGCACCCTTGTACACACTTGTACACACTTGTACACCCTTGTACAAACTTGTGCACCCTTGTACACTTTTGTACACCCTTGTATACATTGGTACAACCTTGTACAAACTTGTACAAACTTGTACAAACTTGTACACACTTGTACAAACTTGTACACCCTTTTACACACTTGTACAACCTTGTACACACTTGTACAACCTTGTACACAATTGTACAACCTTGTACAACCATGTACACACTTGTACAACCTTGTACACACTTGTACAACCTTGTACACACTTGTACACCTTTGTACACACTTATACAACCTTGTACACACTTGTACAACCTTGTACACACTTGTACAACCTTGTACACGTTTGTACAACCTTGTACACACTTGTACAACCTTGTACACACTTGTACAACCTTGTAAAAACTTGTACAAGCATGTACACGATTGTACACCCTTGTACACACTTGTGCACCCTTGTACACACTTGTACAACCTTGTACACACTTGTACAACCTTGTACACACTTGTACAACCTTGTACACACTTGTACAACCTTGTACACACTTGTACAAACTTGTACACACTTGTACAACCTTGTACACACTTGTACAACCTTGTACACACTTGTACAACCTTGTACACACTTGTACAACCTTTTACACAATTGTAAAACCTTGTACACACTTGTACATTCTTGTACAAACTTGTACTTACTTGTACAACCTTGTACAAACTTGTACACACTTGTACAAACTTTTACATCCTTGTACACATTTGTACACCCTTGTACACACTTGTACAACCTTGTACAAACCTGTACACCCTTGTACACACTTGTACAAGCTTGTACAAGATTGTACACCCTTGTACACACTTGTGCACCCTTGTACACACTTGTACACCCTTGTATACACTTGTACAACCTTTTACAAACTTGTACACACTTGTACAAACTTGTACATTCTTGTGCATACTTGTACACCCTTGTAAACACTTGTACACCCTTGTACAAACTTGTGCACCCTTGTACACTTTTGTACACCCTTGTATACATTTGTACAACCTTGTACAAACTTGTACACAATTGTACAAACTTGTACACACTTGTACAAACTTGTACACCCTTGTACACACTTGTACAACCTTGTACACACTTGTACAACCTTGTACAAACCTGTACACCCTTGTACACACTTGTACAAGCTTGTACACGATTGTAAACCCTTGTACACACTTGTGCACCCTTGTACACAATTGTACACCCTTGTACACACTTGTACAACCTTTTACAAACTTGTACATTCTTGTACATACTTGTACACCCTTGTAAACACTTGTACAACCTTGTACAAACCTGTACACCCTTGTACACACTTGTACAAGCTTGTACACACTTGTACACCCTTGTACACACTTGTACAACCTTGTACACACTTGTACAACCTTGTACACAATTGTACAACCTTGTACAACCTTGTACACACTTGTACAACCTTGTACACACTTGTACAACCTTGTACACACTTGTACAACCTTGTACACACTTGTACAACTTTGTACACACTTGTTCAACCTTGTACACACTTGTACAACCTTGTACACACTTGTACAACCTTGTACCCACTTGTACAACCTTGTACACGCTTGTACACACTTGTACAAGTATGTACATTCTTGTACATACTTGTACTCCCTTGTACAAACCTGTAAACCCTTGTACACACTTGTACAAGCTTGTACACGATTGTACAAGCTTGTACACGATTGTACATCCTTGTACACACTTGTGAACCCTTGTACACACTTGTACAACCTTGTACACACTTGTACAACCTTGTACACACTTGTACAACCTTGTACACACTTGTACAACCTTGTACACACTTGTACAACCTTGTACACACTTGTACAACCTTGTACAACCTACTACAAACTTGTACACACTTGAACAAACTTTTACATCCTTGTACACATTTGTACACCCTTGTACACACTTGTACAAACTTGTACATTCTTGTACATACTTGTACACCCTTGTACACACTTGTACAAACTTGTACATTCTTGTACATACTTGTACACCCTTGTACACACTTGTACAACCTTGTACAAACCTGTAAACCCTTGTACAAGCTTGTACACACTTGTACAACCTTGTACACACTTGTACAACCTTGTACACACTTGTACAACCTTTTACACACCTTGTACACACTTGTACACCCTTGTGTTTTAAAACCTTGTACACACTTGTACATTCTTGTACAAACTTGTACTTACTTGTACAACCTTGTACAAACTTGTACACACTTGTACAAACTTTTACATCCTTGTACACATTTGTACACCCTTGTACACACTTGTACAACCTTGTACAAACCTGTACACCCTTGTACACACTTGTACAAGCTTGTACACGATTGTACACCCTTGTACACACTTGTGCACCCTTGTACACACTTGTACACACTTGTACACCCTTGTACAAACTTGTGCACCCTTGTACACTTTTGTACACCCTTGTATACATTAGTACAACCTTGTACAAACTTGTACAAACTTGTACAAACTTGTACACACTTGTACAAACTTGTACACCCTTTTACACACTTGTACAACCTTGTACACACTTGTACAACCTTGTACACAATTGTACAACCTTGTACAACCATGTACACACTTGTACAACCTTGTACACACTTGTACAACCTTGTACACACTTGTACACCTTTGTACACACTTATACAACCTTGTACACACTTGTACAACCTTGTACACACTTGTATAACCTTGTACACGTTTGTACAACCTTGTACACACTTGTACAACCTTGTACACACTTGTACAACCTTGTAAAAACTTGTACAAGCATGTACACGATTGTACACCCTTGTACACACTTGTGCACCCTTGTACACACTTGTACAACCTTGTACACACTTGTACAACCTTGTACACACTTGTACAACCTTGTACACACTTGTACAACCTTGTACACACTTGTACAAACTTGTACACACTTGTACAACCTTGTACACACTTGTACAACCTTGTACACACTTGTACAACCTTGTACACACTTGTACAACCTTTTACACAATTGTAAAACCTTGTACACACTTGTACATTCTTGTACAAACTTGTACTTACTTGTACAACCTTGTACAAACTTGTACACACTTGTACAAACTTTTACATCCTTGTACACATTTGTACACCCTTGTACACACTTGTACAACCTTGTACAAACCTGTACACCCTTGTACACACTTGTACAAGCTTGTACAAGATTGTACACCCTTGTACACACTTGTGCACCCTTGTACACACTTGTACACCCTTGTATACACTTGTACAACCTTTTACAAACTTGTACACACTTGTACAAACTTGTACATTCTTGTGCATACTTGTACACCCTTGTAAACACTTGTACAACCTTGTACAAACCTGTACACCCTTGTACACACTTGTACAAGCTTGTACACACTTGTACAAGCTTGTACACACTTGTACACCCTTGTACAAACTTGTGCACCCTTGTACACTTTTGTACACCCTTGTATACATTTGTACAACCTTGTACAAACTTGTACACAATTGTACAAACTTGTACACCCTTGTACACACTTGTACAACCTTGTACACACTTGTACAACCTTGTACAAACCTGTACACCCTTGTACACACTTGTACAAGCTTGTACACGATTGTACACCCTTGTACACACTTGTGCACCCTTGTACACAATTGTACACCCTTGTACACACTTGTACAACCTTTTACAAACTTGTACATTCTTGTACATACTTGTACACCCTTGTAAACACTTGTACAACCTTGTACAAACCTGTACACCCTTGTACACACTTGTACAAGCTTGTACACACTTGTACACCCTTGTACACACTTGTACAACCTTGTACACACTTGTACAACCTTGTACACAATTGTACAACCTTGTACAACCTTGTACACACTTGTACAACCTTGTACACACTTGTACAACCTTGTACACACTTGTACAACCTTGTACACACTTGTACAACTTTGTACACACTTGTTCAACCTTGTACACACTTGTACAACCTTGTACACAATTGTACAACCTTGTACAACCTTGTACACACTTGTACAACCTTGTACACACTTGTACAACCTTGTACACAATTGTACAACCTTGTACAACCTTGTACACACTTGTACAACCTTGTACACACTTGTACAACCTTGTACACACTTGTACAACCTTGTACACACTTGTACAACTTTGTACACACTTGTTCAACCTTGTACACACTTGTACAACCTTGTACACACTTGTACAACCTTGTACCCACTTGTACAACCTTGTACACGCTTGTACACACTTGTACAAGTATGTACATTCTTGTACATACTTGTACTCCCTTGTACAAACCTGTAAACCCTTGTACACACTTGTACAAGCTTGTACACGATTGTACAAGCTTGTACACGATTGTACATCCTTGTACACACTTGTGAACCCTTGTACACACTTGTACAACCTTGTACACACTTGTACAACCTTGTACACACTTGTACAACCTTGTACACACTTGTACAACCTTGTACACACTTGTACAACCTTGTACACACTTGTACAACCTTGTACAACCTACTACAAACTTGTACACACTTGAACAAACTTTTACATCCTTGTACACATTTGTACACCCTTGTACACACTTGTACAAACTTGTACATTCTTGTACATACTTGTACACCCTTGTACACACTTGTACAAACTTGTACATTCTTGTACATACTTGTACACCCTTGTACACACTTGTACAACCTTGTACAAACCTGTAAACCCTTGTACAAGCTTGTACACACTTGTACAACCTTGTACACACTTGTACAACCTTGTACACACTTGTACAACCTTTTACACACCTTGTACACACTTGTACACCCTTGTGTTTTAAAACCTTGTACACACTTGTACATTCTTGTACAAACTTGTACTTACTTGTACAACCTTGTACAAACTTGTACACACTTGTACAAACTTTTACATCCTTGTACACATTTGTACACCCTTGTACACACTTGTACAACCTTGTACAAACCTGTACACCCTTGTACACACTTGTACAAGCTTGTACACGATTGTACACCCTTGTACACACTTGTGCACCCTTGTACACACTTGTACACACTTGTACACCCTTGTACAAACTTGTGCACCCTTGTACACTTTTGTACACCCTTGTATACATTAGTACAACCTTGTACAAACTTGTACAAACTTGTACAAACTTGTACACACTTGTACAAACTTGTACACCCTTTTACACACTTGTACAACCTTGTACACACTTGTACAACCTTGTACACAATTGTACAACCTTGTACAACCATGTACACACTTGTACAACCTTGTACACACTTGTACAACCTTGTACACACTTGTACACCTTTGTACACACTTATACAACCTTGTACACACTTGTACAACCTTGTACACACTTGTACAACCTTGTACACGTTTGTACAACCTTGTACACACTTGTACAACCTTGTACACACTTGTACAACCTTGTAAAAACTTGTACAAGCATGTACACGATTGTACACCCTTGTACACACTTGTGCACCCTTGTACACACTTGTACAACCTTGTACACACTTGTACAACCTTGTACACACTTGTACAACCTTGTACACACTTGTACAACCTTGTACACACTTGTACAAACTTGTACACACTTGTACAACCTTGTACACACTTGTACAACCTTGTACACACTTGTACAACCTTGTACACACTTGTACAACCTTTTACACAATTGTAAAACCTTGTACACACTTGTACATTCTTGTACAAACTTGTACTTACTTGTACAACCTTGTACAAACTTGTACACACTTGTACAAACTTTTACATCCTTGTACACATTTGTACACCCTTGTACACACTTGTACAACCTTGTACAAACCTGTACACCCTTGTACACACTTGTACAAGCTTGTACAAGATTGTACACCCTTGTACACACTTGTGCACCCTTGTACACACTTGTACACCCTTGTATACACTTGTACAACCTTTTACAAACTTGTACACACTTGTACAAACTTGTACATTCTTGTGCATACTTGTACACCCTTGTAAACACTTGTACAACCTTGTACAAACCTGTACACCCTTGTACACACTTGTACAAGCTTGTACACACTTGTACAAGCTTGTACACACTTGTACACCCTTGTACAAACTTGTGCACCCTTGTACACTTTTGTACACCCTTGTATACATTTGTACAACCTTGTACAAACTTGTACACAATTGTACAAACTTGTACACACTTGTACAAACTTGTACACCCTTGTACACACTTGTACAACCTTGTACACACTTGTACAACCTTGTACAAACCTGTACACCCTTGTACACACTTGTACAAGCTTGTACACGATTGTACACCCTTGTACACACTTGTGCACCCTTGTACACAATTGTACACCCTTGTACACACTTGTACAACCTTTTACAAACTTGTACATTCTTGTACATACTTGTACACCCTTGTAAACACTTGTACAACCTTGTACAAACCTGTACACCCTTGTACACACTTGTACAAGCTTGTACACACTTGTACACCCTTGTACACACTTGTACAACCTTGTACACACTTGTACAACCTTGTACACAATTGTACAACCTTGTACAACCTTGTACACACTTGTACAACCTTGTACACACTTGTACAACCTTGTACACACTTGTACAACCTTGTACACACTTGTACAACTTTGTACACACTTGTTCAACCTTGTACACACTTGTACAACCTTGTACACACTTGTACAACCTTGTACCCACTTGTACAACCTTGTACACGCTTGTACACACTTGTACAAGTATGTACATTCTTGTACATACTTGTACTCCCTTGTAAACACTTGTACAACCTTGTACAAACCTGTACACCCTTGTACACACTTGTACAAGCTTGTACACACTTCTACAAGCTTGTACACACTTGTACACCCTTGTACAAACTTGTGCACCCTTGTACACTTTTGTACACCCTTGTATACATTTGTACAACCTTGTACAAACTTGTACACACTTGTACAAACTTGTATACACTTGTACAAACTTGTACACCCTTGTACACACTTGTACAACCTTGTACACACTTGTACAACCTTGTACACACTTGTGTCTAAGATGTCATTTTATTTAGAGGGATGTCTTGTTTTTTAGAGGGTTGTCTTGTTTTTTAGAGGGTTTTCTTGTAATTTAGATGGGATGTCTTGTTATTTAGAGGGATGTCTTAATATTTAGCGGAATGTCTGGTTTATTAGAGGGATGTCTTGCTATTTAGAGGGATGTCTTTTTATTTGGAGGGATGTCTTGTTATTTAGAGGGATGTCTTAATATTTAGAGGGATGTCTTGTTATTTAGAGGAATGTCTT
Organism: Macrosteles quadrilineatus; assembly: GCF_028750875.1. Taxonomy (NCBI): domain Eukaryota; kingdom Metazoa; phylum Arthropoda; class Insecta; order Hemiptera; family Cicadellidae; genus Macrosteles; species Macrosteles quadrilineatus. The sequence goes on from NW_026543500.1 coordinate 23,950, forward strand.
GTTATTTAAAAGGGATGTCTTGTTATTTAGAGGGATGTCTTGTTATTTAGTGGGATGTCTTGTTATTTAGAGGGATGTCTTGTTATTTAGAGAGATGTCTTGTTATTTAAAGGGATGTCTTAATATTTAGAGGGATGTCTTGTTATTTAGAGGGATGTCTTAATATTTAGAGGGATGTCTTGTTATTTGAAGGGATGTCTTAATATTTAGAGGGATGTCTTCTTATTTAGAGGGATGTCTTGTTATTTAGAGGGATGTCTTGTTTTTTAAAGGGTTGTCTTGTTATTTGGAGGGATGTCTTAATATTTAGAGTGATGTCTTGTTATTTAGAGGGATGTCTTGTTATTTAGAGGGATGTCTTGTTTTTTAGAGGGTTGTCTTGTTATTTGGAGGGATGTCTTGTTTTTTAGAGGGTTGTCTTGTAATTTAGATGGGATGTCTTGTTATTTAGAGGGATGTCTTGTTATTTACAGGTATGTCTTGTTATTTAGAGGGATGTCTTAATATTTAGAGGAATGTCTTGTTATATAGATGGATGTCTTGTTATTTAGAGGGATGTCTTGATATTTAGAGGGATGTCTTGTTTTTTAGAGAGATGTCTTGTTATTTAGAGGGTTTTTTTGTTTTTTAGAGGGTTGTCTTGTTATTTGGAGGGATGTCTTGTTATTTAGATTGATGTCTCAATATTTAGAGGGATGTCTTGTTTTTTAGAGGGATGTCTTGTTATTTAGAGGGATGTCTTGTTATTTAGAGGGATGTCTTGTTATTTAGAGGGATGTCTTGTTATTTAGAGGGATGTCTTGTTATTTGAAGGGATGTCTTAATATTTAGAGAGATGTCTTGTTATTTAGAGGGATGTCTTGTTATTTAGAGGGATGTCTTGTTATTTAGAGGGATGTCTTCATATTTGGAGGGATGTCTTGTTATTTAGAGGGATGTCTTGTTATTTGGAGGGATGCTTGTTATTAAGAGGGATGTCTTATAATTTAGAGGGATGTTTCGTTATTTGGAGGTATGTCTTGTTATTTAGAGGGATGTCTTGTTATTTAGAGGGATGTCTTGGTATTTGGAGGGATGTCTAGTTATTTAGAGGGATGTCTTTTTATTTAGAGGGATGTCTTGTTATTTAGAGGGATGTCTTGTTATTTGAAGGGATGTCTTAATATTTAGAGGGATGTCTTGCTTTTTTGAGGGATTTCTTGTTATTTGGAGGGATGTCTTGTTATTTAGAGGGATGTCTTGTTATTTAGAGGAATGTCTTGTTATTTAAAAGGGATGTCTTGTTATTTAGAGGGATGTCTTGTTTTTTAGTGAGATGTCTTGTTATTTAGAGGGATGTCTTGTTATTTAGAGAGATGTCTTGTTATTTAAAGGGATGTCTTAATATTTAGAGGGATGTCTTGTTATTTAGAGGGATGTCTTAATATTTAGAGGGATGTCTTGTTATTTGGAGGGATGTCTTAATATTTAGAGGGATGTCTTGTTATTTAGAGGGATGTCTTGTTATTTAGAGAGATGTCTTGTTATTTAAAGGGATGTCTTAATATTTAGAGGGATGTCTTGTTATTTAGAGGGATGCCTTAATATTTAGAGGGATGTCTTGTTATTTGAAGGGATGTCTTAATATTTAGAGGGATGTCTTGTTATTTAGAGGGATGTCTTGTTATTTAGAGGGATGTCTTGTTTTTTAAAGGGTTGTCTTGTTATTTGGAGGGATGTCTTAATATTTAGAGGGATGTCTTGGTATTTAGAGGGATGTCTTGTTATTTAGAGGGATGTTTTGTTATTTAGAGGGATGTCTTCTTATTTGGAGGGAAGTCTTGTTATTTGAAGGAATGTCTTGTTATTTAGAGGGATATCTTGTTATTTGGAGGGATGTCTTGTTATTTAGAGGGATGTCTTGCTATTTAGAGGGATGTCTTTTTATTTGGAGGGATGTCTTGTTATTTAGAGGGATGTCTTGTTATTTAGAGGAATGTCTTGTTATTTAAAAGGGATGTCTTGTTATTTAGAGGGACGTCTTGTTATTTAGTGGGATGTCTTGTTATTTAGAGGGATGTCTTGTTATTTAGAGAGATGTCTTGTTATTTAAAGGGATGTCTTAATATTTAGAGGGATGTCTTGTTATTTAGAGGGATGTCTTAATATTTAGAGGGATGTCTTGTTGTTTGGAGGGATGTCTTAATATTTAGAGGGATGTCTTGTGATTTAGAGGGATGTCTTGTTATTTAGAGGGATGTCTTGTTTTTTAGAGGGTTGTCTTGTTATTTGGAGGGATGTCTTGTTTTTTAGAGGGTTGTCTTGTAATTTAGATGGGATTTCTTGTTATTTAGAGGGATGTC